>NC_064671.1:61966722-62266722 GCF_943734685.1 Anopheles coluzzii | reverse complement strand
AATAATAATTCCAAATACCTCTTGAAAACCATATCATTGTCCCACTACAGAAAACTACAAACACTAACAAAACTCATCAATGGAACACTTATCACGATCGCACCCCACACTACTCTTAATACCGTCCAATGCGTATTTTCTCTTCTGATCTTAGTAACATGACGGATGAAGAAGTCATTGACAATTTAAAATATCAAAAATGTAAGTGGTTGTTGAAAATGGAACAAATATTTCTTTAAAGCAAAGTTGTTAAAAACGTTAATTATTAATCGGTATTGACCGTAGCCAATATTGACCACCGAGAAGTCGGTATTGAAATCGTTCACTCTCCCGTTTTGGTAATCATTTTGGTAATGATACCAGAATAATGAAATTTGTATTGAAAGGGACTTCAAAAGAACCTCAGAAGAGTGATACAACAACAGCTGATTGAAAACGACTCAAAGTTTGTGTCGACTTAAGTGGTTGTTGTAAATTGAGCAAATGCTACTTCACAGCAGGAGCTAATGAGAACTTCAACTTTAAAGTACTTAATAGCTAGAAGTTTAGATCACAATTTTCGCTTCTGAATATACGTAGATCTGCACTGCTTGACCAGCCGCTGTCGAGAGATTCGGTTGGGACTCCAGTCCATTCTTGCCTGTCAATCCATATTGGACAGTGAGCTCAGCATAACTTGTCGACCTGGTTTCTCGTTGTTTCTTCGCTTGCTTTATCACATTGTTTAGCTTCGCTATTGGCTGATTTCTTTTTATCACAGTTTTCACAGGTGTGAACGTTCTGCATTGGGTACTTGTTCTTGTACTTGGATGATGTGTACAGCGTGAACTCTTTGCGTTTATTTGTTTAGTTCTGGACTGAATTTTCTGAAAACTTTGCATTTGCTCAAATGCATTTTGTTCACGAGATTCACTTGCATCTTTGCCTGTTAGCTTGATCACGATTAGTTGAATGCTGATCATCAGACGTTGGAAATCACTTGGTGGTTTAGGTTTTTTTCATCACTTCTCGATATAAATGATCTTGCACTTGGCGACTTGTATTCTCTATGAAGATGTAGCCAGTTCAGGTCTTTCGCCAGTTTTTGATTATTTTGATTGCGAAATACACTTGCACGTCTTTTAATATAGAGTTGGCACATTATTACAGTTTTTCTGTTTCTGTACTCTTGCATTATTTTCATTGGCACTTCACATTGTGTTTGGCTATTCCGTCAATTCGGACGCACGCAAGCTAGGATATGAACATTTGGAATATCCTAAATATCTTCGCAAGACATCTTCCAAGTTGAAACTATCAACAATTTACTTTGGATGATAGAACCTCCGAAGCTCATTAAATGAGACGACGAACTAAGGATGGACATGGTCCGGTCCTAGCGGTTCAACAGGATCTGACTTGACTTGGCTTGTCGCGAGCTAATTTTTACCAAAGCATCGTTACTGTTTAGTATTACCTGTGTACTCGTGCAAAACAAGTGATTCTTTCGCCTGGATTTAAATTATGGCTACCGATGCTTGGCTGTTTTACCGGTAGCTAAATAAGTATATTTCTACCCGTTAAGTGTTAGTGCAGTTCTACCTGTTGTACTCTTAATCATTTAGGTTTTTAGTTCTGATCGTTTTTACCTTCGGTCATGTTGGTTTCTTGCCTCTTAAGTGCAGAGCTCTCCTACCTTTTCAGGATCACGAGAAACGTAGCTTTGTAAAAATATTTTGTAGACATGGTTCAAAACTATTTGAAAAAATATGCTTAAATCTTATTCTACATATGCCTGTTGATAATATGATCTTTATGATTATAAGATAATATGAAACAAATCTTTTCCGGACTTTGTCTATTAACGTCACGGATTATCCGTGGCCCGCGGACTACAAGCTAGATGCCACTGCTTTAATGTATCTTATTTGTGCTCGTCGATGTCATGAAAAAAAAATCTTTAAATATTCGCAAATTTATATGTAAAACAAGAAATGGGAGATTTCCAGTACACTGATGTACACAAAGGTTATATGTGTAAAAAAATATTCGACCGCATGTCCTCGGTGCGGAACAGTGTGTTCGAGAAATGTGCCGCAGAATCAGCATTGCATCCGAAGAATTCAGGTATCATCAACGATTTCAAGCATCATACCGCAGTCTTGGCATTGACTAAGACAGATTCGGGAAGGGGTCCCGCGGTCTTGAGATAAAGTGTGAAACCCTGTAAGCTCGATGCGTTCTAGCGTCAAATAATAGATATTTGCTACAATAATCGACCTTGGCTTATTGTTCAGGCGACTAAGCCACCCGATCTGTAGTTCTACCGATTCTTTCGAATAGTGTACCGATTCATGAACTCTTTATGCAATGGTGGATCTAACGGTGGGTGGACTTGGCGGGCTCCGGGGATCATTTGTCGAGTATGTTTATTGTTTCCAGATTATCGAGTATGGCTAGACGAACACAAGGGGCCTCAACTCTTCTAACCGCCTAGGTTTCTGATAATCCGCCTCTCTACAAGTATCGCTGTATGTTAAACTACGAAAGATCAGTGATGAACAGCTCAGTTCATTCACGTTCACTTGAAATAACCGAAATACCCGTCCCTACACTGTTGGCATCGTCTTTTTCAACCACGTTGATGGGCAGTGTAGTGGTGGTTGGTGTTTTTAGTGGATTTCGTTTGTCCACGGATTCCATGCACATGTTGTCGGTTCCCTGCACACCCTTCAATCGACGCTTATGAGGCATGGCGTAGTGCAACTTCTCCCAGAACCACGGATCGTCCCAGCGGACGTACGTGTTGGTCTTTAGGTACGCCTGGAGCTGTGGATCAAGTTGTTCGATATCGCCAATATCTTGATAAATGATGGGAATGACGCGGTTGCACTTGTCCGCCAACGACTGTAAGTACGCGGTGCTAAACTCAATTTGGCCCCAAACTGACTCGAGGTAATTGAGCGAGAGGATGATAATCGTGCGTCGCGATTCTTCAACAGCTTTCGTAATCTAGAAGAAGTCACATTACAGTCACAAGTAAATAGAAAACGCCGATCGTTACTAACCTCGTTGGCGATCATCTCCCCCGGCATAAAGTCACGCACGTGCCAGCAGATTTTGAAGTTGAGCTCTTCGCTCTCGAGCTTCGGCAACAGTTCCTTTGTGACGAACTCCTCATCCTTGTGTGAGTACGAGATGAATGCGTCGTACCTCTTATTCATATCAATTTGTTCCTCCGTGGCAAACCACTGTAGCAAATTATGCTTGAAGAGCCACACTTTGATCTCTAGGTTATATTTAACGTACAACCATATGGTGAGTATGCAGCCAATAAACGCCACCGCAACTGCTGCGCTAACGATATACAAACGAAATAATGTTAACCACGCACACAGCTCTTTCAGTGTAGCCGAGTTTATCGGTTGTCCGTCAATGCACTGAAGGACAACGTAATCGGTAATGCGCGCTGCATTATCAACTGCAAATG
This sequence comes from Anopheles coluzzii, assembly GCF_943734685.1. Taxonomy (NCBI): domain Eukaryota; kingdom Metazoa; phylum Arthropoda; class Insecta; order Diptera; family Culicidae; genus Anopheles; species Anopheles coluzzii. The sequence continues at coordinate 62,263,253 of NC_064671.1, read as the reverse complement.
TAAGCAGTGGGTTTGCACAGTCACACTTCCAAGGATTTGACGACAGGGTGATGTTAAGCAGGGTGGAAGACTTGAGCTTCTGTATGAAGACCGCATCAATCTCAGTTAATTGGTTGCCAGATACATCGAGTAGCTCAAGGTTTTTGGGCAGACTTTCTGCAGACAGAGCGATAAGCCTATTGTTTGATACGTTAAGCCAACGAACGGAATTCCATCCTTCACCCTCGTTGGATAGGTAACGGATATTATTCTGTGCCAGATGCAGCTCGATAAAATTGCACTCGATGATCGAGGGACTGTGGATGACGGGCACGCGGGTAAGGTTAGACGCGGTGCAGTTTACAATGGCACACTGATCCACGGCCCGTTTGTAGCATTTACACTCAGCTGGACAGAATCCAGAGGAAGCATCGATGGCACAAATAAGATCCTCCAGTTGCACGTCTTGCAGTTGGAGTCCAAGCAGTTTTAACGGCTGAGCGCATTGAAGTCCCTCTAGCATGTCGGATTTACTGGAGTACGATTCTGCTTTAAGATATGTTACTAGCGGGTAGGACATGCAGTCACAGTTAAATGGATTATCATTTAGCTGGATTGGACCATTGAAGAGATGGTGCGATGGAATGGAGGTAAGGTTGAAGTCGAGATGGGCTATCTTATTTGACTTCAAGTTGACCCCCTCAAGGTTAAAAAGAAATGAGAGTTCTGCATAGCCAATATGTGTGATCAAGTTATGCGACAGGATAAGCGTGTGGAGGCTTTCCATGAAATTTTGAAACGGTACAAATAAGTGGTCGATTGCATTGTACGAAAGATCCAGACGTCTAACTTTGTGCAAAGTGCTAAAAAGGACCCAGGATGAACTGTTGATTTCCGTATTGCCAAAAGTGGCACCATTGTTCTTTGCATGCAATGTAAGTCGGTTGTGATCGAGCTTTAGCGATGTTAGAGACTTCGACTGAGACTTGAACGCATCCACATCGATCAAATACAACAGGTTATGGCTAAGCTGTAACTTGCTCAAATTGCCTAAAGATTGCAGTAGATGCCTGAAAGAAACGGACGAGATAAAAGTAAATTATTTAGATGTATGGTCAGTAAGGGAGTATTCATTGAACTTACTTGTTCACCGTGGTTAGTTTGTTATGGCAAAGATTAAGAGTTTGTAGCTGAGCGGCATCTGCCAACAAGGTATCTGGCAACATGCTTTTTAATTTGTTTTTCTGTAAATTAAGTTCTACCAAGTTGGACAAATTACGAAACAAATTCTCTGGCAGACTTCGAAGCTTGTTGTTACTGAGATTGATAATTTGAATCTCGGTGGCTCCAGCGAAGAGTTTTTCTGGTAACACTGTTATGTTACAGTTTGATACAGACACTTTCTGAAGCATTATTAGCCCTGCGAAAAGTTTATCTTCTAGTACAAGTCCGGAACTATGCTGATTATCTGCCAGAAAGTCCATCAGGTTCTTGTTCTTTCCGAACAACTCGGCGGATAGTCTGGTTAGTTTATTTGATGACAGGTCAAGTCCTTCGAGTTTTGGCAATCCATAAAACACGTCATTATGTAGTGATACCAGTTGGTTATAACCGAAGTTGAGATGAGTCAAACTCGATAGCATAGCAAACCGTTCGACTTGCTTGAGGCTATTATTGCGAAAACTCAAACTTTGAAGATGAGTTAGATTGGAAACCAATTCGATTGGAATTATTGAAATCTCAGAATCTTCTATGGAAAATGTCTCTAGTTGCTTTAGTTGGTGTGAACATTTTCCAGGAATACATTTGTTACTCGTAATGATGAGATTATTTAAATGAAGAAAGTGCTTGAACAGGTGTGGATTATCGAACGCGTTCGTAGTAAGATTATTGATCTTTAGAAGTTGTAGATTTTGAAGTCCGGAAAATAGATGCGGATCAAGCGTTACTTTGTTGGAATGTTTCGCATTGTCATCGAAAGCTATCGATCTGATGGATGACAGTTGGGTGCGGTTGAGAAAGACCGAAAGCAGCTCCACAAGCGACTGATTGCCGACTGGAAGGGGGCAGTACCTATAGACCAGTATCTTGAACGTGAGGCGGCGTAGTTCAGGATAGTCTCGAAGCAGCTCAAAATTGGGTTTATCGGAACATGCCACTGACAGGTGTTGGATTACGTTGACATACGTAATCTTAATTTTCATTCTTGGACATTCCCAAATCGAGATAGTTTCATTCTTTTTTGTTGCGGTGCACTGGTCATAGGCACTGGTGTGTGCTGCCAGTAAGACCATCAGGCAGTACATCCAAACTAGGATCATCGTAAAGGTTAGGAGATGAAGCGCGATGTTTTCTATTAAGTTATCTGAAAAAATACATAGGGGAAGGTAGGTAAAGACGGACACGTTATAGGAAATGGTAAAAATCTAGGTATATATAAGTGCAACGATCATGAAAATGTGCATACATTATTGTAGCATATCTGCTATACAGAACTTATTATATTACACACTATCAGCTATAGACACATTGTAACACATTTCGGAAAGCCAAATCATACCATTGCAACACATTCATTATAACTCATCAGCAAATCAACACACCCAAGCAGCAACACACTCAGACCATACCGTTCATAGAAAAAACAATTGAGACACATTTATCGAAAACAACCGAAACGCGCAACATAAGCAATTCAAGCTGCAGTAAGCAAAGTGGACAAACTGAGAACGCATAGCAACTTAACGCTAAATTTAGCGCTGCGTAGGCAAAGATCGACCAACGCACCCGTTCCTTGGCTAGAACAGTTGAATTTTTCTAGAACCTTTGTAAAAACACTAAAAGCGCAGCATAGGCACAAATTGACAGACACCTCACTCCAATACAATGTATAAATTGTAACTCATATCAATAAATGTGAAAAAAAATGTGATAAATGTGATAAAATGTGGTAAATGTGATATGAGGAAGAAAAAGAAGAGGATAGAAGAAAGGCAACGACGAGAAAAGATACACGTGTAAAAACCGATAAGAAGAATATAATAATTAAAAGCTAACTAACAAAGTCACAACAGTTTCCAGTAAGGGAAACCTCCTAAAGGTTTTTATGATCGCCTGGACGATCAAGTGTTAAAAAGTCAGCTTCGAACAAAGTGTTATTCCACCTCGGCTCATGTCAGTAAAAACTGACCTACCGCGACGGTACTCTAGGTACAGTTGTACGCTCATCACATTACATGGCGACCGTAGCTATCGCCTAACCCATTACATTATCTTTCACTCATGTTTTATCATTAAATGTGTTGAAACTTTTAAGTTTTCATCAACTTTTGCGTTTTTTTTTTACATGAATGAAAAACATGATTGTTTTCGTCCAGTTTTGAAATGTGTTTTGATATGTGAAAGATGGACACCATGAAAGATAAGACGACTCCGGACGGCTTCTGACCATTCCTACTAACAAAGTAATTAAGCACACAGAGTGAGGACATGCTTATTTCACTCCGAGGACATGAAGCGCCACGTATATCGTGATAATTGTTATCACCAAATTCACAAAATGTCATCTTCAAATTCAAAAGGTCATAACACCTTGTTAAAAAATGTCATTAACTTGATCACACGTCACGTTGTCTAAAAGACTCACACCTGTGATCATTACAGTAGAGTACGCGACGATGCCACAGATTTTGTTTCAGTCATGAGTGACATTTTGCAGCTTTGATACCTAAAAAAAAAAACGTTGGAAATTGAAGAGGTTTATAGTATTTTAACATATCCTGTTGCTTTCCACATCATGGTACGTACATAAACCAATTCTAGGCCAATTGTAACGACGGATCTTTCAGCCATGAATTTAGAAATTGTAAGCGGCGCTTGTAATCTATCGTAGAATGCAGCATCTAAAGCATTATTGAAATATCGCGCACTAACAGCTGACGTTGCTCCAGCTTACAGAATAACAGTCTAGAACATCATTTTAGGAAATTACTCCGCGAAAAGTCCACGACCCCAGTATTTTTAAGAGACTTGGTAATAGCTTAAGCCATTTTCCACCATGTTAAAATTCAACATTTGATATTTTTAATCCCATAGAATTTTCTCATCTATTCCTGAACGACTTCATATCAGTGTTTCCTCTTAGAAATAAATAAAATAAATGACAGTTTTTTTTTAACAATGATCACGACAACTCATTCATGTAATTAAACTTCCGGAAATATGAACAATACAAGTTGTAGAGCTTAAGATCTGCAGTAGTCAAATTAGATCCACGAGGGGGCACACTATTGAAAATTTATTTGTTTCGTGGATTTAAACAATTATGCATATATTATGCCAAAAATGTTCTCAAATGTGTAGTTTAACTTTAAGTTAGGATGCTGCATTGTTGATTTTTTTTCAAAAATTACCTTTTTTATGCATTTATGAGAAGAGTTCATCTTACCCGCAGTGTCCTTCTTAACCTACCTTCCCCTAATTAGTAGTTTATTGATTTGCTTCAGAACAGCAGGTTTCAATCAGGGAGATGTGGGGGAGGAATTTACCTCTAGGAAACCAATGCCAACAAATATCACCGTAAACATCATAAAAAAAACCCTGACTGAAACTAAATTTATGTCAGTATTACGCACTCTATTGTGATGATCAGAGGTGATACTCACATTGTTCGCGTGAATAGTGGCAAGCTAGGTAAACATTTAACAACAAATCATTGTCACTTACTTTGCCAGCGCTTTTTCTGACTTTGACCAAAGCTGCAAAATGTCACTCATGACTGAAACAAAATCTGTGGCATCGTCGCGTACTCTACTGTAATGATCACAGGTGTGAGTCATTTAGACAACGTGACGTGTGATCAAGTTAATGACATTTTTTAACAAGGTGTTATGACCTTTTGAATTTGAAGATGACATTTTGTGAATTTGATGATAACAATTATCACGATATACGTGGCGCTTCATGTACTCGGAGTGAGATTAGCATGTCCTCACTCTGTGTGCTTAATTACTTTGTTAGTAGGAATGGTCCGAAGCCGTCCGGAGTCATCCTAGGCAGTCTGGAGTCGTCCAGGACGATTAAAATTAAATAGATTAAACTGAGTAGATTAAAATTAAAATGATTAAACATTATATAAAACAGTTTGGGTTATTCGATATTCGTGGCCAAATCGGGCGAGATTTTCAGGTATTTTTCACGCAAATTGAGTTAATCCTGAGTTATATGTAATTTTTACTGGCGTCAATTATCCTGAATTATAGCCTAGGCGAGCGAAAATATGCTATTATGTATTGAGTTCTCGTTATTTACTCCGAACAGTTCACAGGAGGTTTTAAAGGAGTTTTTGCTCAGGAAAGTAGCAAATCGAATTAATAAGATGTAAGCAATGACCTTTATCAACTACAGCCAGGTAGGGTCAACCTGTCAGGCGTTATGACACAACTGTCAAATACCAGGGTTCATATATAACACATGTCTACACTCCGAATCCGGATCAGTCCGGATCAGTCCGGATCAGACCGGATCAGATTGGATCAGTCCAGATCAATCCGGATGGGTGTGGAAGCAAGTAGTTTCGGTTGGTAGTGCCATAAAAGCAAGGATATTTTAATTTTGACTGAATTTAAGGGAAGCATGCGGAAACTATAAGAAAAAATGCTGTTTTTAAATCTGACGGAAAAGGTAAATATCATTGCAAGAAAGAAATATCTAAAATAGAAATAAAATTGTTATACTGTATCGTACATACTTGATGCTTTACTAGGAAGTAAATGAACTCATCAAGATTTTTTTTAAACCAGAGGTGTCAAAACTACGGCTCGTGGGCCGCATGTTGTCCGCGAGAGCATATAATGCGGCCCTCGATGAAGTTGCAAAAGCTAGAAAAGATGTATTATTACGACGTTTTTAAATAAAATTGTATTTTTTACCCGTCTTAGACAAAAATCAAGCATTAGTATTACAAAACTGTACAAGTCTCGTTAGTATTATGTTATAAAAATGAGATTTAAACGATCACTCATCAGTTAAATGTAGCGTCAAATGGCCCTCAACGAAGTTATTTTTGAAGAAATGCGGCCCACGAGCTGAAAAGTTTGGACACCCCTGGTTCAAATAATAATTGACAGTTACAGTAGAACGTCGATTATCCGGGGACGGATTAACCGGCGGGCGGCTTAACCGTGCGTATAAATCTGACAGCTGTTCATACGTACGGCAAAAGTTTGCAGCGATAATCAATTGGGAAACCAGTTTCTTGTGTAGCTCTGTAGTGTCTAGGGGTATTTTCGAAATTCATTTTTGTTCATGAACAGTTGTTAAACCTACAGTTATTGATTAAAATAATATTCTACTAACGATTAATCGATTGATTCTAGGTAAATTAATAATAAAACTAGTGAATTTGATATGTTTTATATGCGTTTGACATTTCTTGGACCATTATCCGTGCAAATCGATTAACCGGCAACTGTCCGGTCCCGAGCTGCCCGGATAATCGACGCTCTACTGTATTTTGGAAATTAGCAATTGCCACGCAACCCTAAACTACTCGCCCGGACTCTACCGGACCCGTTCAGACTCATTCAGACTCAACCGGACCCATCCGAACTCACCCTGACTCATGCGGAATCTTCCGGACTCATTCGGTCTGATTCGGACTCATCCTGACTCATTCAGATTAATCTGAACAGATCCGGGCTTATTTGGACTGATGCGGATTGATCCGGATTGATCCGGACTCATCCGGAATGATTCGTACTGATCCGGACTGATCCGGTTTGATCCGGACTGATCCGGATTGATCCGGACTGATCCGGATTGATCCGGAGTAGAATCCGGATATGATCTGGAGTCAGAGTCATATTTTGCGCACCGGAGTTGCAGTTGATCTATGACTGCGTTCCGGATTACCCATCACTACACGCATGTCGAACGAGATACAGCACATGTCATAAATCAATTTTCATTTCCTATTTTTTATGTCACAATTTAAATGCAGAAAAAGAAAATAGCATTCTTTTGGACCGCGGCTTTTAATAATTTACTAAGTATGACCCATTACCTGAAAAGTTTGCCACCCACTACTTTAGAAGAACAACATAAACTGGGTGAAAATTTTGGTGACGTTACTCACTTTTCAATGGGAGATCCGTTCGTTCTCTTTTGTATGGTGCAAAATCCGTGATGATTTGATTGAGTTGTAATGTTGGACCAAATGAGTTCCAAATGAGAACCGGTGAATATCGGTCATTCAGAACCAGGGGCGGATTAAGCAGTACGCAAACTAAACCGCCGCGTGAGGCCCCGAGAAAACGATTTCACTTCGCCCTTATAAGTACATTTGCTTTGCAATCCTTCTCTGGTTTAGAATACCTCATACAACTTTTCGCTCAATACGTTAAGCGGTCACCCGAATGTAGGTCTTACTTGAGTTTCCATTCGTGTTAAATAGCCACTGATCAGAAATTAATGATAAATTTACACTTGTAAACATTAAGTAATTATGGTAACTCTAGTTGCCTTTCTTTACACTTTTCACTAGCACACTTTAGAATAGCGCTTCTCATGGTCAGATCATACGAAGCCTGTTAAATTCCGTCCGTTGCCGCAAGCTACTATAAGCGTTCTGTGAATCTCCACGAGAGTGCTAGGGCGTGAGCGTATCAGTTGTTTCACAGGGTCTCATTCGGTTGCGCTAGATTTATGCACCCTTTCATGTATGATATCGATACCGGCAATACGACTGAATGTACTGAATGTCAAATGGACTGAACAAGCAAATAGAGACCAATCAACCGCTACACCGATGATGTCAGCCGGCTACAAAGTACGTTCTGCATCTCAAATCAAAACAGCTGGAGGATTTAACAGCTGCCAACGTTCTCATATGTTTTATCAGGAAGTTGTTCTGATATGTTTTGCACCAATGCTTAAAATTGATCTAAAACTTGGAAACCCCTCCAAACGTTTCACTTCGCTGACCGTATTGCTTCGCAAATAATAGTAATTTTAACGATACATTTAGCTAATGGGTAAACGCTTAAATCTTGTTTTAACTACTTAAAACGTAATAAACGTAACGTAATAAACTTTTGTTTATTGGGGGACATATAAGAATTGCACTTCAATCAACCATTTTGTTTTTGGATCTTTCGTAAAATATTTGTTTGTGTGCTTACATTATGTATAACATACATTGCAGTATATAGATTTATGTTTTCTTAATTTTCATTTTTTTTTTGATATTTTCTAAATTAAGTTGGGGATGGTGTACCTCTTGAAATAAATAAGTCACGCCTTACCGAATCCCGGAAATGTCGTATGCTGTATGTCGTATGATTCTCGCCGATGCAGAGCAGAAATTCTACGAATTTGCTCTTCAGCATCTTGAACAGTCTGGGCTGTCTACACACGCATGTTTTCCGCCTTCTTCCCGCAAACGCAATACCCTAAAGGAGGCCCGTGGCAACTTTGTGAAGGTTAAAATAAATACAGTCTGAACTCACTGATTGAACTTCGATTCACTGCCAACTATTGAATAAGTGCTTTTTAGTTGGCTCGTTTTTCCATACAAACAATTTCTGAAATTTTTCTCGGCATGCCATGAGATTTTTTGTGAATTTTTCAAAAACCGCGTCTCCGTACAAACGCATGCTTTTTAATTGATAATTATTAAGCTTCCAACTATTGAATTCTGGCTGCAGTTAGTAATTGTGACTATTTTTAAAGAAAATCTAATAGTTGCTTTTTAAAGACGTATATCATGCTTAAATAATAGAAAGCTATAGATTTTTTGTATAATCTTTTAGTATTTTCTTATAAAGACGAAAGTTAAACGTCCGCATTAAATACAGGCAACGGAAAAATGGCCCTCAACACTATTATATGTGAGGCAATGCAGCCCGCGAAGTGAAAAGTTTGGAGATCCTTGTTCTAGAGCATAGCCGCTGCTTTTGGATGTTTCGTTCCCTAGGATCAATGATGCATGTTGCATCAATTCAGCCTGTGCTGACTGTACACGGATGTTACAGGAACTGTTAGCGTCCCGATTGAACGATACCTTGAATGTAGAGTGTAGCGTACGTCCCCCTGGTCAGTAGCAGTAATTCCACTCGAAGCTACTGCGATTGCAATTTTTGATTGGTGACACCCTAGAATAGATTCGTGCCGAAACGGCTTCCCGGTGCCACCAGGTCCATCAAGGAAATATATCTATCCATTGTGTGTCTCCCTCCACTGGATTGTTCTGTCAAACCGTACTTGTCCACTGCTGCGGTAATTACATCGTACACCGTTCGTTATTCGTTGTTTAATCGGTTCACGTTTACTAATATGTTGTTTAGGACATCGAAAGCATTAGAGTACTCTACGTCCACTAGGGAAAATATTTCGGCAGCGGATATGGCGCACTATATCAGGTCTGGCTGTACCTGCAAAAATGCGGCTAAATGCGGCATACTCGGAAACATCGTCAACCCCTTCCGCCTTGAGGTTCTCGATAGCTCGCAGTAGCCAATTCTGTTCGGAGTCTTCGATGGTGTACTGAACCTGGCGAAGGCGAAGTTTTTGGGCTGCGTAACGTCCTATCTTGACAGTCCGAACAAATCTGACTTGCCGCGGTCGGAATTGGTTTTATTTATACTCAATGTGTGCGAACAAACGGCGTCCACGGGCCTGCCCACGCCCGAATGCAGAGCCGATGGCATACGATTCTATCTTCACCATTAATTAATAAATATAAAGGCATAACAAAGGCAAGAACAAGGCAAAAGAGACAAAGAAAAATTTCTTCACGGCTACACATGTCCTTTTGAAGCGTTGTCTATGCGTCTCGCTCGGTATCACTGCGGCATACGGCAGGTAAGCAGTACAAATGCTGCTACCTGATACGCACACATGTTTATCGAACACAACTATTCGGTTCGGCTCGGTAAACTTCACGAGGACGCCGGAACAAAAGGGCGCAGACTTTTTCATGATTTTGTATGACTTCGGCTGTTTTGGACCTTGCGTGTAGGCGCAGACAATGGGTTTCGTACATTTGGTTTTGGAATGTGTTTTTGTCCTAATTAAAGGTTATTGATATGAGTTGCAATTTATACATTGTATCGGAGTGAGGTGTCTGTCAATTTGTGCCTATGCTGCGCTTTTAGTGTTTTTACGAATGTTCTGGAGAGTTTAAACTGTTCTAGCCAAGGAACGGGTGCGTTGGTCGATCTTTCCCGCACGACAAAATCGAGCAGCTTTGTAGCTCGGATTTGCGATCGCTTTCCGCCAAAAGCGATCGAAAAAGCGAGCACAAATGTCAGGGAAAACGCTTGGATTACGATCGAAGAAATATTTCCATTCCAAAATTTCAGCGCTGAAAATGTCTAAATATTTCATTTATAAATATGCAACAATTTTGAATGCGAAATATTTCACAGCCATGCGCTGTGAAATATGTTTGCAGTTTGAGTTTGAGAAGTTTTCGATCGCTTTGCGCAGCGGGTTGCCTACGCAGCACTTTTAGCGTTAAGTTGCTATGCGTTCTCTGTTTGTACACTTTGCTGCAGTAACGCTTGATTTGCTTATGCAACGCTTTTCGGTTGTTTTCGAGAAGTTTGTCTCAATTTTTTTTTTCAATAAACAGGATGGTCTGGGTACGTTGCGATGATGTGGATTGATTTGTTGTTGTAATATAATGAATGTGTTACAATAGTGTGATTTGGCTTTCCGAAGTGTGTTACAATGTGTCTATAGCTGACAGTGTGGTTTATAATAAGTTCTGTATAGCAGATATGCTACATTGTTTAAAGATAATATTTAAAATAATAAACAAATCCCGGACCTCGTCTATTAACGGATTATAAGTGACCCGCGGACCACAAGCTAGACGCCTTTGTGTATCTTATTCGTGCTTGTCTATGTCATGAAAAAAAACTCCCAATATTTGCAAATTTATATGTAAAACAAGAAATGGGCGATTTTAAGCTCGATGCGTTCTAGCGTCAAATAATAGATTGACAATATTGGCTTGTTGTTCAGGCGTAAGGTAATCTGATCTGTAGTTCTACCGATTTTCTAATAGTAAACCGATTCACAAACTCTATATGCAGTGGTGGATCTAACGGTGGGCGGACTAGGCAGGCTCCAGGGATCGTTGTCCAGTATGTAACTTTTGGCAGATTATAGCCCTGCTTATTGGCGAGAAGGACTCGACCAAGGTGTTTGAAAATGACAAGGTGAAGTTGTTCAGAGCAAAATGACATTTCTCGACTTGACATAACTGTTCCGGGGGCTCCGGTATAAAAATCGGGGAGGGCTAGTAGGGTAATGAAATTTGTATACAGAGAGTGACAGATGTCTCCCACAATGTCGCCCAGCAAAAGCGATAAAAATCAACCTTCTAAATACATTATCCTTGGGCTCGACGAATACTGAGCACTCCCGTCCTCCATTTCAAAACAGAGAGCCTCAACTCTTCTAACCGCCTCGAGCCCTGACAATCTGCCACTCTCTACAAGTATGGTAATTTTCCAATTGTTGCACACTTTCAAGGGATTAGCCAACGTATTTCATATGTTTGAGACGGATAAAACCACAATATTCTCGTTATTTGTGTCTAGCATATACAGTCAGAATTGATTAGTTGAACGCTTTATAGTTGGCATGCTTTTCAGTTGAACGCTCGATAGTTGGCTGACAGTTCAATTAAAAAGCATGCATGCGTTTGTATTAGTGATGGGAATAGTTCCGAAAATTGAGGAACGGAACGAACCTGCCAATCTGGGGAAAAGGAACGGAACGCGGGACGTAGGTTCAAGATGACCTGCCATGGTTACGCTTTTTTGAGTTGCTCACTTTTATATATGGTTAACTTGAAAGTATTCATTGAATATTGTGTAATATATTTTTTGTACAGTAATCACACAGTTTCAATTAAAACAAAGCTACATAATAGTTTACTGAATGTGTAAACTAATCTTGTACTAAAAGATAAACGCTTAACTTAAGTATCTCGCTATACAATTCGTTTTTAATTAAAAGGTTAAGGCATTTTGTTGTTTTAGTGTTTACTGAAATTAATCATTATCCCCTTTTTATACTTTTAATAAAGAAGTTAATCAGAAATGTGTTATAACGCATATGAAATTTGGATGCAAAATCAAAAAGCTTATATGTTTAATAGGCTTTTTTAAATTTTGTATGGATTAATTTACACTACACTGATTTAATTAATATTTCTTAATAGAAGCAGATAGCATCGAATAACAGTGGTTTATATAAAATACATAGACTGTTAAGTTGTTTCGGTAGGGTTTACATTATACTGTACGGTGAACTACCGGTGTGAAACTGTCCAGTAGTGCACTTTAATTGTCCATAAGAATAGCGCTGTTTCACGGAGCGATAAACGGCGTTAAAGAAATTATTGCAGAAGGCTAAACGTGTAATACACCCTAAATATTTAGTTGCACAAAGAAGATCTCAGGTAAAAATTCAAACGAGTTCTTTGGAGATGCATGCGCAACGAAGCAGCTTAGCACCCAACACATTGCAATTCAATGCAGTCCAAATAACGCACCTGTACTGATAACATCCATATGGCAGAAGAGAAACATTTCATTCATTGCGCTTACCGCCAGTGCAGGATTGTCTCTTTAAATTTTGGCGATTAGCTTCCCACCAATCACAAATCTCTATCCTTCTCTGGCTTCACGGCTCAGGTGTTGTACCGTTATCTCTTGGACTGAGAGAGTATGGCTTGCGCTGTTATCACTCATATAGAAAGAATGTGTGTGTGTCCATACTAGAAAGAAGCAAAAGAGAAGAGAACGCCGTTCTTTACCGGAACGAAAAGAACGCTGAGAGAAACAGGTTCAGACTTTACCTGCTTTCTTTGTACGTACCAAATCGGCCCATCGTATGAAAGAGAGCAGATGATCGTGCGTTCTAGACTGGATCGAAAAGAACGCAGAGAGAAACAGGTTTAAATTGATCCAGGATGATTTGTTTACAGCAAACCGGCTCATCAATACAAAGAAAGTAGAATGTCGTGCGTTCTAGGCCGGATCGCAATAAGCACTGAGAGCAACCGGCCCAGCACAGATCGCCGAGAACGCTGAGAGCAGCCGGTTCAGATCGGATCGATAAGATCGTTGATAACAGTCGGTTCTGGTCGGAGCAACAGTCGCAAAGAACGGTGGGAGCAACAGGTTCAGTTTGAACCTGCTTGGGTTAAAAATAAGGATTGCGGTCCGGATGCTTGCATGCTGGAACGGACCGTACCTGGCAGGTTCGGAACGCAACGCGCCACTAGTTTGTATGGGAAAACGGTTGTTGAAAATTTCACAAAAATCTCATGGCCTGCCGAGAAAAATTTCATAATTTTTTTGTATGGAAAAACGTGCCAACTAAAAAGCACATATTCAATAGTTGGCAGGGAATCGAAGTTCAACCAACGAGTTCAGTCTGTATCATTATTATTTAAAAACAGAATGTATATTTGACGCAAAATAAACACTGTCAAAATTATAGCACGGTGTAAAAAGGAGGCTTTGGGCTGTGCAATAAATAGAATCGAAGCATTCACCTTGTTCCAGTTATTGAAAAAGTGGATTAAAGTTTTAAAAAAATTACAAAAAGTTCAAAATTTTAGTATCGAATCGTGAGATTTAACCTTATTTGTGTGATTAAAATCAAAATATATAAGTGTAAGTTGTTCCAAGGGCGAAATAAATGTTATTTTAAGAGACACAATTCTTAACAGCTTTGCTAAGATATCCATTTGTTTCAAATGATCGAAATCAGTTGAAATATTTTCATCTGTGTTTAAATTTTTGTTAAATGCTTTTAAAAAAAATATTGTGGAATGCGTGTCAAAAATACTCACTATAAGGAATAAAGGCTTGAGTAGAAAAATGTAAGCTTTCACAATGTTTTATTAATTTTTGGATTAACAACAATTTACATGCATTGTGCCATAATTGGGTGCGCAACAATTGGCAAATTACCCGATTACTATTTGTAAAGGAATGAAAGAATAGAGATGATCTGCTCAGTTAATTCTCGATCACTTTAAAGATCCGAAATGCCCGTCTCTACACCGTTGGCATTGTCCTTCTTAACCACGTTGATGGGCAGAGTCGTGGTGGTTGGTGTTTTTAGTGGATTTCGTTTGTCCACGGATTTCATGCGCATGTTGTCGGTTCCCTGCACACCCTTCGATCGACGCTCATGAGGCAGGGCGTAGCAACTGCTTTTTTCTAATTTTTCTCACAGTGAAATATTATTCCGCACTAAGATATAAAACTCATCAATTGCTATTGAACAAATACTTAATGAGGAAAACAAAATGTGAATCCATTATAAAATAAGCTAATTGTATAAGAAGATTGTTTACGTTTTTTGTTATTGTTGCGTCTTGACAGCTAGGGCTACGTTCATCCAGCATATTGTGTACGTATATTCACTGGGTGAATCGTTAGCGATGCGTTTTGAATTGTCGATGTATTCGGTCCGTTGGACTAAGAACAAAATTGTCAACCATTGTCGTTAAAGGATTCGGAATATACTGACGTGTACGCCACACGCTCACCTTAAAACCTGAGTAATTTTCACTGCACTTTAAACTCAAAATATCACAACGTAGGGCCGATCACGAACATTTCATTTGTTAGGTTTAAGCAGTTTTAGCAGAGGTGAATGAAGCCAGTAGACTCTCTATAAAAAATAACAATAATAAAGTTGCGAATGTTGCCTGCACAGTACGTTAAATTGTGGCATTAATTCATTGGTGAGAATTGCTTTTAGAACGTCCTACAAATGGTAGTTTGAATTTATCCCTGAAATTGCAGGAAGATAACAATCTCCCTGAACATTTTACATAGAAATTTGTCAAATATAGTCGATTTATATAGTCCGCTTACCTGCGTCGGTAATTCCATAACAATCCTAAACGTTCGATTTCGTCAGCAATGGAGAATGTTCCGGTTAACTCTAGGAAGATAGCCTGCAAGGGCATATATGATTTTGCAAGTAAGCTTTAGTAATTATGTTGAATGTAAAATTTATCAAAGTAGTTATCTGTATTAGGTATTTTGTATCACTTTGCGATTAAATTGGAATGCTTGCTAGCAAAGGGATCCATTTCCTAGGTAAGCCGATCAGAACCAGACAAAGAACCGAGTTAGGAAATCGCTTGCTTACTACTTCACTATTCAGCATCCATAATGAAATATATAATGTCATTATGTAAATTTGACGAGCACAATTTACCTTTTTTTGGGAAATTGCAGAATTGAAACAGAAATAACCTTACACCGATTACTTACGTGAAGGCGGACACCACGAAATTGCTCGAAAGAGGGATTGAACCGTCATAAGATGATTTATGTTTAAGGTCTGAACTATAAGTGATTTTATTTTTGTAATCTTTATTCTTACGTTGTAACATTTAAATGAACATAATTTAATCGGTGTTTGTTCAATTCGGAATCGTTAATATTTTTTCTCCTGTAAGGTTAAGGTCGCAGTCGGTTGCTGATGTGTTTACGCTTTGATTTCTAACTGTGATATTTGTATTCAATTGTTCATGTTTATTATCTCTAATCGAGAGATGCGACTATACTCAAGGATCATCCGTGACCGCGAGTGAAGTATGTGCGACACTAGGAATAAGGGGAAAAATCAAGTTTAACACTTTAAGCGCCGCGTCATATGAAATCGCACGACGGCTTTGTTCACCGCTCAGCTCTGTATCTGACGCTCAACAATTCTCTTGATAACGAATGAGGTAGGAAAGAGAGAACGAGAACGACATGTGCTACGCCGCTTATCGAAATGAAACAAAAGAGTGATAATAGTCGCACGAACAATTGTCGCTCTCATCGCTCTCTTGTCATGCGCTACGTGCTCACTCCCAAACTGTGACGTCAGGCCGGCGATCAAAGTGTTAAAATGTTTGTGTTGATTTTCACTTACTCCTATTGAGAGATGCGCTTATGTATATGTGTCGCGATCAACCATGATCATTGTGAGTTATTGGCGAAAGTGTTGTTGTGTTTTATTGCGATTATATTTACATTTTCTTTCCGTACTAAATGGATTGTTGGATTAATTGGCTTTCGTTTGATTAATGCGGTCTAAGAGAACATCGATAGTGAAGTGGGTGGTGAGAGGAAAAAAATATCGGACTAGGATTGCATTCCTTAACTATGTATGTAAAAGCAGCAAATATTTAGATTCTACTAAAAAATCGTTGTTGAGCTTTTTGTGTCGCTTTTGTTTGATCGGATCAGTTTTGAACCGTTGTTCACAAAATTGATAAGGTTCTCATAGCAGTTTCAAAATAATTTCTAAAAAACTTTTTACATACTTTGGTTTGCATTTTCAAAACAATCATTACAGGCGCAAAAAAAAATTTTTTTCTGAAAGTTTTTGATATTCGAAAAAAATATGTTTTAATAATTACTCTTATAAAACTTATAAAGCCTTAAAATAAGTTATAAAAACACTTTTTAAAAATCGTTCAAAAATGCATTTCTGTAAAATCTTTGTAAAATATCTTATTTATATTTTTAAACGATTTTTACATGCGTTAGTTAGCGAATAAAACCTGTTTTTCTAAGTGTCTTTATAGTTATGGTACGACCATAAATTTGTTTTTTCGTCATAAGTCGTGTAAAAATGTGTAAAAAAAAAATTTAAAAAATATACGAAGATGTGAAATAGTATTCTGCACAACTCATACATTCACTATTTTTATCTATCTCTTATGGATTTTTCACAAATCGCGAAAAACGACTGTCCATATAGTTGTGGTAGGCGCTGTATAAGCGCAAGTTCAGTGTTAAAGTGCAATGGCAGTTAACCGACAGTGCTGTAATGAACATTATTTTCCCCGCAGTGTTTCAAGTGCAAGTGATTGTGACGCAAAACCGAAGAACGCTACGAAGCTCCACAGTCGCAGCGTGAGTGAAAGAAAACCAACTGACGACAATCGACGGACCACGCAAATCGGAGAAAAACGTCCCAGGAAGAGTAATTCGTCAAAAAACCATGTCCTCGAGAATATAAGCTGAATTAACCCGATCTACGATACAAATCGAGCATCGACAACCGCATCAAGAGATAGCGGAAGGATGGACAGTCCTACAAATACTCCAATCCGCCCATCTCGGCCAACCGAGATCGCTGATTCATCAAACATCGGAGACCATCACAGATTCATCCGAAATAAATAGTGAACTTATCATCACTGCAAATTCCGCCTCGAGTAAGAAATTCCTGTCAAAACATCATTACAAGGGAACACGTCCGGTTAAATTCAATTCAATTGAATTCAATTCAATTGAATTCAATTCAATTGAAGTTTATTCAAATTGTCAGCCTAATGGTTTCACAATTCCTAAATCTAACCTAAATCTAACTTCCAAACTTAACCTATCTTAATTCCTAATACTAAAGAGAACTTTTGAGCACATGAAAACAGATATTAGATTAAAATAGAAACATAGGAAAAGAAAAGTAAATAAGATTAGATATGATAGTCGGAAAAAAGAGGATGAGAAAATGAAGAGGATAGGGAAGAGTATCAGGGAAAAGGATTATAAAGGATTATAAACGGGGGTGGGGAGGATCTGTGCTAATATTAAAAGCGCGAACACACAGGAGAAGAGGCTCGTTGGAACCAAATGTGCTGTGACGAGAAACCATGTTTGGTGCGCTACGTGCCCTTAAATTTTTAGAGGATGCGTACAAACCAATCTGCTCAAGGAGAGTGGGAGCATCGATGTGACCATTGAGCATGCGTCTGATGAATTGGACGCGCGCTTGGGAGCGTCTTACTTCCAGGGATTCTAGACCTAGCAAATTGCAGCGAGATTCGTAGCTGGGCATAGCGGCATTGGGGCCAGCCATTCGTTGAAAAGCGAACCTCGTGAAACGCTTTTGGACCTTTTCAAATCTTAAGATCCATCCAAAACGGACTGGACCAAAGACCACTGAAGCGTATTCCAACGTTGATTTAACTAAAGAACAATAAAGTAACTTGATGCAAAGTGGATCACGAAAATCTCTGGTGAGTCTATATATAAGCCCCAGCGTTCTAGAAGCACTTGCGAAAACCGACTCTAAATGTTCGTTTAGTGATAATTTATCATCCTAAAGGACGCCAAGATCACATATAAGGGAGGTTCGAGACAGCACAGAATTAGAGAGCGAATATTCATAACGGATAGGGTTGCGGTTATGACAGAAGGATATTACAGAGCATTTTTCAGTGCAAAGACTTAGCTGATTTTAGGAACACCATAAAGAGAATGAGTTAAGAAACTCCTGGAGCCGAATGCAGTCGGTGATGAACACACATCACGCAGAAGAGCATTCCGATAGAGGGAGTCTTGACGTGCACAATCCGGGGAACATAAAAAAGCATTATCTCCTAGAACCAGCGAAATCCTTCATCGAAAAGGAACACCTAAACTCGTACCACATACAAATGGACGTAAGGAACGGCCAAACAGGTCTAACGATAAACGTTGCCTAGTAGTTTGTTTTACCAAGTGGGCAGGAAGTTTTCGATCAAGGTTCGGAACAATTATATTTTGTCAAGCCAAATTTGTGCAACCATGTGCAAGGGAGCATGGCGATTGAAAGGATGTCACGATTCAAATCTTAATGGACTTTATAAAAACAGTGTAGATGAACAAAATATGGTTTGTTACAGATGCAATTGAGCGTTAGTGGGTGTGCAAACTCAAAGGAATTTTGAGTTCAAAAACTCACAAAAGAATTGATTGCCGAACCGAACGCGTACGCAGAATTAAAAATTGCGTAAGTAAGTATCATATAATGCTTCACGTTGACACTAATCTATCCGATAACACGCCTCAAAGTGAAGGTGTAAGACAAGAAGTTTTAAACAGCCATCATGGCACAGAGCCGGTATGATTAACGTTATATCAAATAGTTTCGGTTACACTGATTTTTATATGTTACTGATGACACTCATTGTTTATGAGCAATCCGTCACTATGCATGCCTTTTAGTTCCAGACTCATCGCTTATTCTGTTAGATACAGATGTAGCGGACTCACTGTTACTATAGGGTGAAACTAGATCGCTTCAATAAGCTTGGTTGTAGTGAAGGCAGTCCATGACCATACGGGCAGCCAAAGCGTACAAGTGAGAATCAAGTGGGTGACTAAGAAAGGGTACACCTTGAAGGGAGTCAGAACAATAAACATTCTAATGTAGCCAATTCAAACGCTAAACTACGCTGAAATGAGTTGGCAATATCTCCACCAAAAGAATCTTCCAATTTAATACCATCAAGGAATCAAAATCATGTCGTTTTAAATTGTCAGACTGTTTTTCAAGTGCTAATGCTAGATAATCCACCTCTTGGTAACCTAATTAATAATCATTCTAAGTACCTTTTGAAAACACGATCATTGTCCCACTATAAAAATTTACAAATTCTAACAAAACTTTTCAATGGAACACTTATCACCATCGCACGCCACGCTACTCTTAACACTGTCCAATGCATGATTTTCTCTTCTGATCTTAGTAACATGACAAATGAAGAAGTCCTTGAAAATTTAAAATATCAAAAATGTAAGTGGTTGTTGAGAATGGAACAAATATTGCTTTAAAGCAAAGTTGTTCAAAACTTTAATTGGTAGATACCGAGTAGTCGGTATTGACATCGTTCACTCTCCCGTTTTGGTAATCATTTTGGTAATGATACCAGAATAATGAAATTTGTATTGAAAGGGATTTCAAAAGAACCTCAGAAGAGTGATACAACAACAGCTGATTGAAAACGACTCAAAGTTTGTGTCGACTTAAGTGGTTGTTGTAAATTGAGCAAATGCTACTTCACAGCAGGAGCTAATGAGAACTTCAACTTTAAAGTACTGAATAGCTAGAAGTTTAGATCACAATTTTCGCTTCTGAATATACGTAGATCTGCACTGCTTGATCAGCCGCTGTCGATCGAGAGATTCGGTTGGGACTCCAGTCCATTCTCGCCTGTAAAGCCATATTGGACAGTGAGCTCAGCATAACTTGTCGACCTGGTTTCTCGTTGTTTCTCCACTTGCTCTATCACATTGTTTTGCTTCGCTATTGGCTGATGCCTTATTATCACAGTTTCCAGGTGTGAACGTTCTGCATTGGGTACTTCTTCTTGCACTTGGATTATGAGGGGAACTGGGGGTAGTTTCGACACCTTAGGCCGCGGGGCCATGGGGATTCTCAACGCTCATTTTCTCAAGCACTCATGAGTGCTTTTGAGAAAACCTCGTTCTCAGCGTTTGTCGAATCGGAACAAAATCGGTTTTGAGAATCTTTGAGAATCTTTGAGAAAGTTGACGATGCAGCGATCGGCTAACTGAAATATAAGCAAATGTGCTATTTGTTTTTCGGTAATCACTTTGGAAAATGTATTCAATGTTTATAATTGAAAAAAAAATAAAAAAATGCGATCAAAAATATATTTTCTATTTAAAGCTCCAAATAAAGCATGAGTGACTTTATCAGTTTCTCAAAGTGAGAAAAATTGACGACGGCCACGGGCTCGCGTCTGAGAACAAGATTTGAGTGCTAGAGAAACTTAAATGAGTGCTTGAGAATGTTTTCTCAGCTTGAGAAAGCCCCGTGGCCCCGCGGCCTAACAATACGGGACGTGCATACAAAAAAGAAATCTTCGAGCTAAACCGTATCCGGCTTTAGCATTTCCGGGAAACCACAAACATAAAGGTGTTGATAAGAGTGCGAACTATTGGAGTAGTACGTGTCCAGCTTATTGACGTGTGTTGATTAGTGATGGGTAACCGGAATCGCACCCACGGCTCGGAATCGCTTCCGAGCATTGCTACTCCGGCTCCGATTCCGAAAAATTCAAATCGTCGATTCCGCCCGGAGCCGTCCGGAGCCGTCCGGAGCCGTCGGAGCCGTCCGGAGCCGTCCGGAGCCGTCCGGAGCCGTCGGAGCCGTCCGGAGCCGTCGGAGCCGTCTGGAGCCGTCGGAGCCGTCCGGAGCCGCTAGTCGGCAGCTGGAGCCGTTGGAGCCGGTCGGAACCGTTGTAGTCGTTGGAGCCGACAGAGCCGTCGTAGTCGATGGAGCCAACGGAACCGTTTGGAGACGTTGGGGTCGTCGGTGCCGTCGAAGCCGACGGAGTCAGTTCGAGCTGTAGGAGTCGTTGTAATAGTCGGAAGTCTTCTGAAGCGCTTTAATTTCCCGATATCAGCGATGATTTCATTTAAAAAAACAGCTTACGAGTAAAAAAATAGTCTTCTTCATTTATTGCTCTGAAGTTTTTTTGTATTTTTTTTAAACAATAAAGTCAAAAACAATTGTTTGCTCCGTATATATAGGGAAAAATTATGAATCAAACTATTATTGATCTTTATTTTCATAAAAGATGGACGGATGATTGATAGTTATATTCTTTATCTTGTCCATGTGCTATCGTGTTATTGGGTAAAAAACAAGTGCGGCCTAAACCATACACGTTAGCCGATGTAAACAACCGTGCAAATTTGATTCATTTTTTTCCTATATATACGGAGCAAACAATTATTTTTGGCTTTATTTTTGAAAAAAAAAACACACAAAAAAACTTCATATCAATAAATGAAGAAGACTTTTTTTACTAGTAAGCTGATTTTTACAATAAAATTATCACTAATATCGAGAAATTAATGCGCTTCAGAATGCTTCCGACTATTACAACTACTCCGACGGCTCCGACGGCTCCGGACGGCTCCAACGGCGCCAACGGCTCCGACGGCTCCGCCGGCTCCGGACGGCTCCGGCTGCCGACTAGCGGCTCCGGACGGCTCCGGACGGCTCCGACGGCTCCAGACGGCTCCGACGGCTCCGGACAGCTCCGACGGCTCCGGACGGCTCCGACGGCTCCAACGGCTCCGGACGGCTCCGGACGGCTCCGACGGCTCCAGACGGCTCCGACGGCTCCGGACAGCTCCGACGGCTCCGGACGGCTCCGGACGGCTCCGGACGGCTCCGGACGGCTCCGCCGGCTCCGGACGACTCCGGCTGCCGACTAGCGGCTCCGGACGGCTCCGGACGGCTCCGGACGGCTCCGGACGGCTCCGGACGGCTCTGGACGACTCCGGCTGCCGACTAGCGGCTCCGGACGGCTCCGGACGGCTCCGGACGGCTCCGGACGGCTCCGGACGGCTCTGGACGGCTCCGGACGGCTCCGGACGGCTCCGAACGGCTCCGAACGGCTCCAGACGGCTCCGAGGTCGGAGTTTTGCACCTACCTTCCGGAACCGCTTCCAATTTTGGCGGAGTCATTCGGAAGCGATTCCGGATTTTTGTTGAATTTACCCATCACTAGTGTTGATACGGTGATCGGTAGCCAATGGTCATCGCCCCGGAAGACCCGATTATCCAACGAAAAAGCGTGGCGGCAATACTACCCAAGCAGCGGATCTGAAGGCGACCAGAAGACAGGGGTACTGACGACACCGCGGGGGATCACCTGAAGACG
The DNA here is from genome assembly GCF_943734685.1 of Anopheles coluzzii. NCBI lineage: Eukaryota > Metazoa > Arthropoda > Insecta > Diptera > Culicidae > Anopheles > Anopheles coluzzii. The sequence continues at coordinate 62,240,764 of NC_064671.1, read as the reverse complement.
ACCTCGAGCAGGACAAGCAGGGGCGTTGTAAGAGCAGCAACGACACGACGACACCCATCCAGATCGGCAGCGACAGCCCAGTTACTTTATCCACAGGTTACGCAAAGTGAGTAGTATGGATATCATATTTAAAAGCAACCCGAAAGGCAATTGCAAGCTATGCAAGAACCCCGATGAGTGGGACACACAAGTTAATTGTATCGAGTGTGACAGATGGTTACATTTCAAAAGTCTGAAGCTAGAAGGTCCCGTTAAAAAATATGTGTGTCCAAAATGCTACACAATAGCTGAGGAACGCAAGGGAAATAGGGAGGCCTTAATGCAAACAGAGAGGCTACTAAAAGAAAAAACTGAAGCGGAAAAAAGAACTAGAGAAGAAAACGAAAGGTGTGAGAAGGAAATCGAAAGACTAGAAGACATATTAAGAAATGAAGAAATACATAACCAATCCGACACAACTCACCTACAAGACGACCTACAGACACTTACAACAAACGTAAATAAAATGGCAAACTTGGGTTTTGCTCCACGCAAGAAGACAGTTTTAAAACTTCCGGATTTCTATGGCAATTATAGAACATGGCCTCGTTTTAAACTACTGTTCGAAGAAACCACTCAAACAGAAAAATTTACGAATTTGGAAAACCTTACACGGCTCCAAATTCACCTTAAGGGAGATGCATTGCGATCCGTTAGCGGGTTGATGTTGAACCCAAGTAACGTGGATGCAATCTTGGAAAGATTGGGGAGGTTATATGGCAACCCAGTTAGCATTTTTAACGCCTTACTAAAAGACCTTATGGTGGTTAAACGGGCATCTTTGGAAAATCCATCTTCGATTATTGAGTTCTGTAACGCACTGAATAACATGGTGGAAAATATGACCATGTTGAACCAAACGGAGTGCTTGATGGACCAAAGGATCCTTACAGATCTGGTCGCAAAACTCTCTCCGGACCTTAAAACCAGGTGGCTCAGAGATTCACTTAACGAGGAAGGTGACAAAATCAAAACCTTGAAAGATTTCAGCAAATGGTTGAAACCAACAGAAGACGTGGCGATCACACTTCTTGCTATGGAAGGTGGTCAAAGAGACAGACCGGCGAGGCTGAATACTCACTATTCAGCCAGCCATCAAATTTCAAATAAAAGCTGTCTAATTTGCAGCCGTCCTGCAAACCATATCTTGTTACAAGCTAAAGAATGCCTCAGTAAACGAAAGATGGAAAATGCTGAAGGAGAAAAACGTTTGCACTAACTGCTGCAAATTCTCTAACCATGCGGCCATTAACTGTCGCTCAAGGCCGCAGTGTACAGTGGATGGTTGTGGACGACGACACAACACCATATTGCATGAAGAAAAATTCAACTCAATGGGCGCGGTGTCAAAAGCACATTTAAATTTTCATCAAAACTCGGAACAATACCTATTTCAAGTTCTGCCAATAACTGTCTATAACGAAAACAACTCCATCGAAACATTTGCATTGATAGACCCAGGATCCTCAACAAGCCTCATGACAGAAAGCCTAAGACAGAAACTAAATCTGCATGGCCCAAGGAAGCCGTTAACACTTTCGTGGACAAATGGATGCAACCAGGTAGAGGATACAAGCACGTCGGTATCTCTGAAACTCAGAGGTCCAAACGGCAGGCTGCTTTATGTCAAGGACATTAGGACAGTAAATGAACTGGACCTACCCACTCAAAGCATCAATGCAAACGTGTTGAAGAAAAAATTTTCCCACTTAAAGACGGTAAATATTTCAAGCTACAAAAATGCTAAACCCACCATTCTGTTAGGACTTCCACATGCTTATTACACGCAAGCTGTGGAGTCCAAATCAGGAGCGCCCAATGAACCAGTGGCACACAAAACACGCATTGGTTGGGTCGTATTTGGAAAGTGCAGAGATGGTGATGCAAAAGAAAATCAACATCTTTTCACAATACAGGATAAGAAAGAGGAGGAAGAAAAGTCAATGAGGGACCTGATGAAAAGGTTTTTTTCAACAGAAGAATTTGGCGTAAGGGAAACCAAATTCACCCCAAAATCAAAGGACCATGAAAGAGCCCTAAGTGTAATGAATGACACACTGAAATATACAAATAATCAGTATGAGATTGGCCCACTTTGGAAAGATCCCAATGTATCCTTACCAAGCAGCTACGCACAGGCGCTAAGAAGGCTCGAAAGTCAAGAACGGAACATGAAAGGTAATGACGAGATGAAAACCTGGTATAAAAATCAAATTACTGATTATGTTCAGAAAGGTTACGCTCGTAAACTAACACCATTTGAATTGCTGAATAGAGATCCAAAGATCAATTACATTCCCCATTTTATGGTCATCAATCCAAATAAGCCAACTCCAAAACCAAGACTGGTTTTCGAAGGGAACCTGGCTTATTGGGACTGGTTGCAAAGAACGAAGGGATTTCACTTAACTCTACTCTCTTGTCCGGACCAGACGCCACTACGTCAATTTTTGGAGTATTAATCCGCTTTCGCGAATACCCTATCGCCTGTTCAGGGGACATCAAGGAGATGTTCCATCAGATTCGGATCCGCAAAGAAGATCAAGTGGCTCAACGATTTTTATTCAGGGATAATCCACGCAACGAACCCCAAGTATACGTTATGAACGTCATGACCTTCGGTGCCACATGCTCTCCTGCTTGTGCCCAGTTCGTTAAAAATGAAAACGCCTTAAAATATAAAGACAAATACCCCACTGCAGTGGAAGTAATAGTAAAAAACCATTATGTTGATGATTATCTTGATAGTTTTCGGACTATCAATGATGCAATCAAGACTATTAACGAGGTTTGCCTCATACATGATAGAGCGCATTTCTTTATGAGAAATTTCGTTTCTAACTGTCAGGAGGTAATAAGAAGCATCCCAGATGATAGATCCTCACAACAAGAGCTGCTGCACATCTCTAATAAAGATATAAATTTTGAGAAAATTTTGGGGCAATACTGGGACGAAACAAACGATGTGTTAAGGTATAAGCTTAAGCATACCCCGTGTTCCATAATTTCAAAAAGAGAAATGCTAGCCTACTTGATGAAAATATATGATCCATTGGGGCTAGCAGCAAACTATACTACGCAAGCGAAGGTCATCATCCAAGAAATTTGGAAAACAGAACTGGATTGGGATAGCCCAGTACCAGAACGCATAATGGAACAATGGCAAAGATGGAAGGAAAGAATAAAGGAACTAGAACACATACAAATACCTAGATGCTAATCGGTGGCTAGCAATATCGAAGTAACTGAGTTACACACTTTCGTTGACGCTTCGGAGAAAGCGTTCGCAGCAGTAGTGTACTTAAGAACATTAACAGAAAAGGGGATTGACGTAAACATAGTGGCGGCAAAAACGAGAGTGGCACCAATAAAACCACTCTCAATCCCTAAGCTGGAACTTCTAGCAGCAGTACTCGGAGTCAGACTCGCCGAGACTGTGAAGGAGGAATTAAGAATTACCACTGATAGGGACTATTATTGGTCAGATTCCAAAACCGTCCTAGGATGGATCAATGCCGATCCACAAAAGTACAAACAATTTGTGGCGGTAAGAATTGGAGAGATTTTAGATACTACCAATGCTAGTCAATGGAAGTGGGTCTCCTCCGAAAGTAATCCTGCAGACGAAGCAACCAAGGTAGTTACAAGAAAATCTATATGGCTGAATGGCCCAGTATTTCTTAAACAAAGGGAAATTGAATATAGGGACCCCAAGCTAATCATTACTCATGAAGAAATCCGTCCAAATCTTATGATTAAAACCATAGAGAAGAGAACATTCAACTTTATAAAAACCGAATGGTGTTCAAATTGGCTAAGACTGAAGAGATCACTGGCAATCAATTTAAAATATATAGAATTTTTGAAAAGCAAGGTCAAGCGATTAGCATTTTCTCCGATAGTAGAAAAGGAAAACCTGGATAAAGCAGAAAAACTCCTATTGCAAAAGGCACAATGGGAGATATACGAAGATGATTTAGTTCAGCTTTCACTCAATGGACAAGTCTCTAAAAACAGCACAATAAAGAATCTCAATCCACAAGTAATAGAAGGACTACTACGAGCAAGGGGACGATTAGCAAATATATGCTACCTCTCCGATGACGTGAAACAACCCATAATATTACCCAAGAGGCATCACGTGACAGAATTGATCATACAGCATTATCATGAACGCTACATGCATAAAAAGATGGAAGCAGTTATTGCGGCAATCCGGCAAAGGTTTTGGGTAATCGACCTTAGGGCCGTGGTAAGAAGCGTGATCAGCAAATGCCAGCGTTGCAAAAATGAACGCGCACGTCCCATTGCCCCGATGATGGCCCCCCTTCCAGAAAGCCGAGCCGCTGTGTTCAAAAAACCCTTCACCCATACAGGTGTAGATTACTTTGGACCCATGACAGTGTCAATCGGAAGAAGGGTAGAAAAAAGATGGGGAGCGATATTCACGTGTATGACAACGCGCGCTATACATTTAGAAATCGCTAAAGACTTAAGTACAAATTCCTTCATAATGTGCCTAAAAAATGTGCAGCATAGGCGTGGAAAGATTTGTCACATATACAGTGACAATGGTACAAACTTCGTTGGGGCAAACAGGCAAATAACGGAACTCATCGAAAGATGTGCAACCAACGGTATCAAATGGCACTTCAATCCCCCGGCCGCGCCTCACTTTGGAGGTGTATGGGAGAGAATGGTCCGAGAGATCAAGAGCTTGCTGCCAAATAATGATAATATGCCAGAAGAAGTATTAAGATCGGCCTTTATCGAGATCGAATTTATTCTCAATAATAGACCTCTTACTCACATCCCCCTCGAAACTGAAGACGACGAACCTCTCACACCGTTTCACTTCTTGATAGGGTGTTCCGGAGAGGCCGAACCTACGCCAGCCGGGATTTCAGCAGCTGAAGCTAGCAGAAACAACTGGAAGAAGGCACAAGTTATCATCCAAAACTATTGGGAACGTTGGTTGAAGGAGTACCTCCAACATTAGCCAAACGAGAAAAGTGGATAGAACGCTCAGATCCAATACAACCTGATGACATAGTCGTCTTCCCAGACGAAAAACGCGTGGGTAGGTGGTTAAAGGGCCGGGTAGTAGAAGTTTATCCCGTTAAAGACGGGCAAGTTAGATCCGCAAAGATTAAAGTTGAAAACGGCGAATACAAACGCCCTGTTATCAACTTATCAGTACTAGAAGTAAAGGGCAAGAAAATTGCAGACGTACCTTCGTGGGGAGTTAAAAGACCGGTCAACATCGCCTACGTCAAGAAATTAGCTGAACAATTAAAAACTCCTCCTGCAAAAAGGAGGAAGCATCTCGTAAAACCTTATAATGGCCCGGTATCTATGCATTCTAAGCCTGTTAGCCGTATGGAAACTAACAGACAATCTTTCAGTTAAACCAGTTGAAGAAGCTGGTATATTCTTCGACCACGAAGGAACGCTTCTCTTGAAAAGGGGTGTGTGGGAAACAACCTTCCACACGAAAATACACCCCGAAAATGACACAGAGACTTTACTGACAATGGAGAAAGAGGTGACCACAGTATTCAAGGCACTGAGCGACATGGACACTAATCTTCTAAATTTGAAATTGACATTACAACAAAACATTCGACACGCACTTCAACTCTCACAGACTGCAGTAAAAAGACGAACCAAACGATCTAGCGGCATATTTGGATTTTTGAAAGGTATTCTTTTTGGAGAAGACGATATTGACGAACAGTTAGCCCTCTTTAGAGCTTCTGAAGACCAGAAATTGAAACATATATCGGAAGACATGACTCATAAAATCAAGCAGGGTGACAGACTTAGAAACGAACTTAATATGAAAATAGACCACATTATAAAGCATGTCAAAGAAACAATCATGCTAGCTGAAGACATAGTACAATACATTACGACAAGGTATCTAGAGTTAGAAATCCAGCCCCTTAGCATATTCGACTCGACGAAAATTTCCGAGAAGATACAATCAAGGTTACCCGATGGGTATATAATTCTAGACCACCCCCGAATTTCTAGCAAAGAGTTATTTAGGGGAGAAATAATAGTACATATTGAAAACGTCATCGTTTCGCAAGAGAGATTCGAAATATTCCATATCACTGTAATACCAAACCTAAAAAACTTTACAACTCTGGACTTAGATGAAAATGTAGTAGCTATAAACGATATACACTATATATACCCTACAGATATTACGCGATACAATAGCACTCATCACGTGTCCTCCGATGTAGCCGTTAGAAGAGATTTGGATTGTATATCCTCATTATTCAGACATATAAAAACAGAATGCTTGTGTGGTATAAAACCAATTAAAAACTCAATAACCAAATTTGTAAAGCTCTCCCAGCCGAACAAAATCCTATACTACTCTTCTCATCCTAATGAAATATACCTCAAATGTAACAAAACACTGACACATCCCGCGTATCAAGCTGTGGTAATAACACTTAGCCAAGACTGCAAAATACAGACCAAGAACATAGAAATCCAGCCAACCATGAAAATTGAAGCTGTAGAAACAAAAATGTATTTCAAGCCGCTGGCCAAAATACTGAATTTAAGCGCAGAGCAAAAAGAAGAAACAAATAGGGATCAGCTCTACCTCATAATAATTACAAGTACAATAGCCTGCGTCGCCACTTTAATATTAGGAATAACCATAGCATTTATTATCAAACAAGTACGAGCTAAAATGTACACTTTACGCCCCCCGCCGTTTAAACCGTCACCAAATAGTAGCCCCTCTACGAGGAATTACGGGGGTCAGGATGTTGATGACAGCGCCGCATAATTAGGTCATCACGGCCTGGGAACTGACCGACCGAACGGAAACAATTGTAAGCAAATCTAATGTAAACAATATCGACCAAATAAAAACTGCTGATCGCGATCGATCAGCAGAAAATTAGTATATAAGTTAGGAATAAGCATGAATAAATCGACTTTCAAGCACAAGAACTCAAAGACTAAGTTGTTTGTCTGTTCGAAGCCAAGTCGGACGGTAAAATCCTCCTGTCTTGGCGCTTCCCAACGAGTTCAGACTCGGTGCGGAAAATATACCCTTCAATCGACGCTTATGAGGCATGGCGTAGTGCAACTTCTCCCAGAACCACGGATCGTCCCAGCGGATGTACGTGTTGGTCTTTAGGTACGCCTGGAGCTGCGGATCAAGTTGTTCGATATCGCCAATATCTTGATAAATGATGGGAATCACGCGGTTGCACTTGTCCGCCAACGACTGTAAGTACGCGGTGCTAAACTCTATTTGACCCCAAACGGACTCCAGATAATTGAGTGAGAGGATGATAATGGTGCGTCGCGATTCTTCAACAGCTTTCGTAGTCTGAAAGAAATCACATGACAGTCACAAGTAAATAGAAAAAGCCGACCGTTACTAACCTCGTTGGCGATCATCTCCCCCGGCATAAAGTCACGCACGTGCCAGCAGATTTTGAAGTTGAGCTCTTCGCTCTCAAACCTCGGCAACAGTTCCTTTGTGACGAACTCCTCATCCTTATGTGCATACGAGATGAATGCGTCGTATCTCTTATTCATATCAATTTGTTCCTCCGTGGCAAACCACTGTAGCAAGTTATGCTTGAAGAGCCACACTTTGATCACACTTTGAGTTTATCGGTTGTCCGTCAATGCACTGAAGGGCAACGTAATCGGTAATGCGTGCTGCGTTTTCGACGGCAAACGTAAGCTGTGGATTTACACAATAACAAGGATTTGACGACAAGGTGATGTTAAGCAGGGTGGATGACTTGAGCTTCTGTATGAAGACCGCATCAATCTCAGTTAGTTGGTTGCCAGATACATTGAATAGCTCAAGGTTTTCGGCAGACTGAGCGATAAGCCTGTTGTTTGATACGGTAAGCCAACGAACGGAATTCCATCCTTTACCCTAGAAATTCCATCCTTCACCTGCAATATCAACAGACTTATTCAGTATATGCAAACAATTCAGCGGGTTAAATAAGAAACACGGTTGCTTGTACGTAAAAATCAGAAAAAAAACATATTTAGCTATCCATTGTTTTGGTATTGCAAAAAATGAATGTTAAACTACTAAACGTTAACTTTTACCGTTTTACCATTGTTTGGATTAGTTTAGTTTAACCGATATGAGATTTGCTAGTTGGGTGCCAGTGAGTGTTAACCGGTAAACCGTTACCGTTAGATAGTAACGCTGTAACACCACGTGTATAGTTTGCTATAACGGCAAACGGTTACGGTTAGCAACTCACATCACAGGATCTCACGTTTATAGACCCTCAATGAGTCCCTTCGTCTATGGAGCCTTTATAGTGCTCAGAGGTCCGCGATAAGACTACTGTACTACTGTATACTGTAACAATATTTGCTAGACTTACCATTCGCGGCGCCTCCAGCGACCACTCAGTCCGCGTACCGTTAAATCCGCCATTGTAGAGGGGCGTAGTAGATTTAAATTGAGGTGACCAGATGACATGGAGGCGTCAGTCATTAAGACCAGGATAATGAACTGGCAATGGAGAGAGGCCGTGAGCGAATTCGGACACTGCTTATTGTATGGAACAATTGGACGATGGCGGAACCAACATTCGCGGTGGCTAGAGTTGATGGGCGCACATAGTACTTTAGGACCAAAGATCAGCGAAGGCAGCAAGTTCAGAAAGGATTTAAACCTCGTCCTCCAGTTTATACGATTTTGATTCATCCAAACTTATTCAGGCAACTGTTTGAATAGGCCTACAGTCAGTACTGTCTAAGGCAACTTCTGGTGTGGATTCTTCACTAGATGGTCCGTAAATAAGCCAAATTTACTATTTTATTTATTCCGCAAAACATCATCTCTAAATGTAAACAAAAGTGTGATTAACAGATAGACAAAACTAATGGCTACTCGAATCGGAAAGAGTTATTCACTAGTGGAGAAAATTATTCACCGGTGGATTCGAGTACAATAACCGATCGAATAAAGTTTATCTTCCTTTGATCGCGATCAGCCCCAGTGTGAATACAGTAATAATACTCTATGTTAGATCAATAGCGCTGGGGCCGATTTCTGTACGCTCCGCTCCACTCGCTTAAAAACTACTAGGGGGTTACAACAACAAAGCCTAGAACTCCTGGTACCCGATGGGCGTTATCATCAGTAATCTCATAAAAATGGGCTATTGATGAAAAAGGGAACCACTGTTGCACAGTCTTCGTTTGTTGTGAGGTGTTCGAGATAAGCCTATAGTGACGTGTGTCATTAGCAAACTGTCTTTTCACCTCGCTAGCTTTGCTCGGCGTGCTATAGGAAGCAAACGTACGGAATTGCATAAACAAATACGCAATACGCATAGAAAAGCGTCTAAGAGAGCTAAAGCCATAGTGTAATTCATGCCGAATATTGCAGGTCTAATTAGCTCTATAAGACGGCTTCACGTTCACGCAGAAGTAACTGCAGAATCAGAATGCTCCTTATAAAACGTACTACACACACATACACACAAGTATACACAATTGTATCACTGATCTTAGCCTCTCTGCAGGGTAAGCAATCATCTGACTGACTGGTTTTGAGGAATCATCTGTCTGGTGTACGAAGGCATTAAAGTTTATTTTGATATTCGCTTTGCACTTTCCTTCCTGCATTCCCATGCAACAATCAAGGCTTGATTCAATTCGTTTCAATCGCCGCAGCTCAAAAATCGACCATCCCTCACGCCCATTAGGCCGCGGGGCCATGGGGCCTTTTCAAGCTGAGAAAACGTTCTCAAGCACTCATTTAAGTTTCACAGGCACTCAAAACTTGTTCTCAGACGAGAGCTCGTGGCCGTCATCAATTTTTCTCACTCTGAGAAACTGATAAAGCCACTCAAGTTTTATTTGGAGCTCTAAATAGATAATATGTTTTTGATCGCATTTTTGATTATTTTTTTTTTCAATTATAAACATTGAATACATTTTCCAAAATGATTACCGATAAACGAATAGAAAAATTACTGATATTTCAGTTAGCCGATCGCTGCATCCTCAACTTTCTCAAAGATTCTCAAAGATTCTCAAAACCGATTTTGTTCCGATTCGACAAACGCTGAGAACGAGGATTTCTCAAAAGCACTCATGAGTGCTTGAGAAAATGAGCGCTGAGAATCCCCATGGCCCCGCGGCCTTACATTGCGTTCTTGACTCCCCTACCACAAGGCTACAACAAGTGGAAATCTCAGTGAAATTACTCAAACACGCAAGCCATTCCGGTTGCCTATGTAAACTCAGTGCACATTAATCTTAAACTCTACGACCAGACACCAGGGTATGATTTTCATTTTCAAAGTGATGTAACTTTTTATTCAAAAATGGTAGATATTACAAAAATCAAGATGTTTTCTCATTTTGTCAGGTTTACTGCTCTGTTGAGTACAATACAAAAGCATCCCAAGCCATAAAATCAACATGTTTTCTCGCTCTAGATGGTATGCTGGGCTGTTGGGTACAACGAGAAAATTTGTTCATTTTGTTAGTTGGTTTATAGAGTATGCTACCACGAGCTGAGATTACACATGCTGCCGGTGGTTTTTGCGTGCTTGGGTTACATACTAATCACCCACCGAGTTTACCCCTGCCGTTAAAAGGTGGACATTTTGTGTGGAAGCAACTGTGCTTAGTTATTCACTTGCGGAGAAGTAAGTAATTTCACAAACAAAAACCGAATACATGTCATTGGGAGAAACATGCGAGACAAGAAGAATAGTTTTAAGCTTAAAATTAATCCACAAATTGAAAGAGGCGAATGAGGCAAATTGGCTCAAAGTCTCTATTTTCAAATTTTCAAATAAACTAAACCAAATAAACCAAAATGCAGTAGGTAATGTAAGCAAGTGTGTCTGAGAGTGCTAAAGACGAAGTAAGTGAAGTGTGCCAAAGAAAAGTCTGGAAAAGCCTCCGAAGAGCGAAAAAGTTCCAAACATGCATGGTGTTGATTTGTTAATTGATTCGTACGAGCGATTTGTAGTCATCGTTATCATCTGAGGCTCAGATTCTGAGCTATCATCGAACTCAATACGATTTTTCGATTGAACCGTTTGTCATGTTGGTGTCATTTGACACTCATTTTTTCGCGCCATATGTATTCATTTTACTTTTTTTTTCGAAAACTAGTATACCAATACAAACACGAGCTACTTTGCTACTATGCTACAAAAATTCGATCGTTCCGCTGTGTATGGAAAAACAATTCACGCCGCATTGTGTTGCGGAAACATTCGAATATCCGAAAAATGCAAAAAAAAACAATGCTCTCGTAGTATTTAAATAAAATTGGCAAATTGGAAATAGCTATCGTTGTTGTTGAATGCTTTTTTATTCAGGAGGGATGGCTTTGCCGTATTGTTTAACTGTTGAATGCTTTGGATGATAAAGAAAATTATGTATGAATTATTCCAAAAAACGTTCTAGACTAAAAACTGAGCTCGACAGCTCGCATTGACAGTTTGTACTAGATTTGTAGAGGATCTTGTAGAGGTATGTGTGCGATGCAGGACACGATCGACAGATTGTTTTAGGAAGAGAGATCATTAACTGTCCGGACAGACGGTTTTAATGTGTCCCCTCAGACCAGCTTTTAATGTGTCGTGGACGTGCCATATTTTTTTTTTTTTTTTTTTTTTTTTTTTTTTTTTTTTTAATTGCGTATAATAAAATAAAATATTAAAAAATATTTATTTTTTATAATTTATATTTTAATGTGGTAATAAATAAGCAATAGTACCATACAACAGAAAAGTGAGAGTACAAAAGAGATAGTTTTATTGTCAAATAAGCGTGAGCGCCGATCAAATTGTTTTGGATCGAAAAATCGTGTTGAGGCCGTATATTTTCTGATTCTACCCAGCAGATCATCCAACCTGACCTGAGCGAGAAAGCATTCGCTCGATTTTGTTGCTTGGGAATTGCTGGTTTGTTCGTCAAGATAAGCTGTTTTAGTTGCGCGAATTTGGCCAAAGTCAAAATGGTCTGTGTAGCAAACGTGTCAAAAGTTCATAGGGTTATCAGTCACATGCAGGAGCATCTCGAACAATTGTTGGAAGTTGTAAGTTGCTATCGCAATATATTTAAAACTACCTACATAGAAAATACATGCATATTCACAGGCAGTGTTGTACCTTGGCAAAAATGATTTATTGTTATTATAGAGACTCTTAGCCCATCGGCCTCATTCTGCTCCTCTGCTTACTCAGAATTTATTTTAGAGTGTTTATCGGATCAACTTTTTGGTTCGGTCTAACCTTTTGGGTTGTCAATCGAGTAAACATTTTGTATTATCGTATGAATTGAAATAGAACTGAGTTTTGCTTTTATTTTTCTAAATCTGTTATGAGTATTGAATTTAATGCTTTGACTGTCGTGATTATAGCAAAACCTCACCATTGCACATCCATTTTTGCAAAGTTCAGCAAAATTCAAAAACAGCCAATCAACTTATACCAAATAAGCTCTCCAAATACATAATAACAAAGAACCGAGTAAAATTTTTCGCTGAGCTAGTTGAAGTGAAATATTTTTTGTCACTAAAAATCCAGTTAAAAAAATCCAAAAATATTAACATTATTTTGGAGTGCAGCGGTATGGTGCTGGATATCATGAACGGATTTCACCACGAAAAAACAGACCAGTATCTACCACATTGGGGTACAGTTGGTGATCAAAAATGGTTCATTGATGACTCAAGCCATGTAGCACTACATACACTAGTGCCACACACATAAAAATCTTCAATTATCCAAGAAATTTGCTCATTTTATCCAGGTGGCCGTCTTGCCCCATATGGTTGGCACTCTTGCCCCATAGCCCAAAAAACACCGTCATTTTTTACCCTATGTAAAACGCTTCAAAACTAGTTTTGTTTGCTAATATTTCAACTCAAACTCATTTATAAGTGAGGAAATAGATGTAAAATGGTTATGAGATTCAAAACGGCTTTTGATAAACACGTTTTAGTGAGTTATAACATGAAATGCTTGAGGTGGCACACTTGCCCTAAACTCCGCTACACGTCGAAGGTGTAATCAAAAAGCTACTACGCGTATATGACGACCCCCTTATTTGGTTTTTTTCCTTGGTTTTGACCTTAAAGATAATTGTTATGCACGCTAAAATATACGGTATATTCAACACCTCAATTTGTCTTACCTGAGGAATAAGCACAACCGCGGACAATGATGAAATGTGTTTGACCGCTTTTTTGAAAAATAAGAGAGTTAATTGCTTTGAAGAATGATTTGTGCGTTGGTTTCTTAGATACTTGGTATATTAATTGCATTAATTACTTGTGGAGAGTTTAATTTTACGTATATTCTTTATTTCAATATCCATATTTTAAATTGATTTTTGCTTACATTTACAGAGCAACATTGACGTACCCCTTACGAAGATAGCGTAGAGTATCAGAATTCTCTCTGCATTTTATTCCCATCTTTTGTGATTCACTTTGAATTGTAAGCTACATACTCTCTACCTAATCACACTTGGTGCGATAAGGCACTACAGCGTATTGTGCCTTTCCTCTTCTTTTCTCTATAACCATTACCTCCTACGATCGTGTGTGTGATCTATACAAAAATATGCTAACACTGAAACTGCATCACTTCACTACTGCTTACATCACCGATAAGTAAAGCTACGTATAAATACACATGGCGTATAGAAAAGAGGGTGCGTATTGTATGTACAATCATCTCATTGCTATCGAACACCCTCAAACACCCTGATTGTGAGCAGAGGAATCCGTCTATCCTACTTGTGCGTTGTAATGGTTGCCTCTAGCTGTGCTTGGATCTGTTTCACGGCCGAACTGGCTACGGCGTGCCGCTTCAGGAAGGTGTTGATCGTCTTCATCGATCGATTTTCGACCGCCTCCATCGCATCCCAGTCCACCGAAACCGAGCTGCGCAGTCGTAGCGCACTGTTGCGCAGATTGTTCACCGTCACCGTGTCGTCGAGCGTGGTCTGACCCGGGCCGGTGGGGCTGAGCGTACGGGGCAGTCTGGCGGCCGACGTGGAAAGATCATCCTGTATACCACTCCGTTCGAGATAGCGCCGTGCGACGGAGTTAATCGCCACCGGCACATCTCGACTGCTGAGCTGATTGACGCGGAATTTGGTACGCTTGATCGAAGCCGAATGCGTTAACTTGCTGCTGTCCAATGCCGTTGACGATGATGACACATCGAGACTCTTGGTTGGTGCGATCGATCTCGATCTGCTGCTCTCGGAGGTCCCGACAGTTGTCACACTCGAACTCGCATCTTCCACTACAATCTTCTGCTGTTTAACGATCGTTTTGCGCACCGTAGTAGTGGAAGCGATCTTTCCCGAGGGTGTACTCGAGAAGGTCGTAGTGGTTGTGGTCGTCGTCGTCGCCGTGGCCGCTCCTTCTGGATCTTTTTTCTTCTTTGTCGTTGACGACGTGGTCGACTTCTTGCGTACAATTGTACCGACTGTATCTATCTTTTCGCTTACCGTCGTCTCCTGCGATTGTTCGCGCGATAACCTGCCAGACGCGTTACGATCGCAAAACTTCGTATAGTTCTCCTTGAACACCGAATCTTCGTTGCAGAGACTGATAGACTTGGGCAGGAACCGGAACGTGGGCAGCTTGAACGGATCGTTCGCGAGGAAGTCGGGCCGCTGGGCCAGCTCATTCAGCTTGTTCTGCGCCCGGGAGGTGCGGATCGTGTTCACCTTCGACTTGAGACTCTCCAGCTCACTGTCCAGCTCGAGGGCAGGTGCGGGGGTTGTCGGTGTGGTGACGGTCGATGCGTTCAGTGCCGACTGCTCCACTCCATCCAGTGCCTTCACGTTCGTGAGGGAAAGCTTTAGTAAATCGGAAAGTTTGCGCAAATCGTCACGTACCTTGTCCCGGTGTGTATCGGTCACCGCGTCACCATCACCCGCGGAACCGACGGTCCGTGGTGGGTTCGGTTGGGCAGGTGACCCTGGGTGTAGAAGGTGTAGTGGTGTTGTTGGGGATGGGGCCGGATCCGTGCACACGCTTGCCGTGGTGTCACAGGAGGACGCAACAGAGTCACTATCTGCGGAAAGGAAATCGGACGACACGGACGTACGGTTTGGCCGTCCGTTGGATGCGTTTGTATCAGTGTGCGTGTTGTTGGTGTGTGGGGATGAGTTTGGGACGGGATGCGGCTGCTGGACGACGATGACGATGGTCTTTGATGCCGGCTCAAGACCACCGTCGGTATTTGCGCAAGCTGGCATTTGCTGGTTAGCAGTAGGCGCTCTTTCCTCTAAGCTACTATAACTACTAATACTGCCGTTACTATCACTACTGCAAATACTTCTACTACTACCACCACTAGCTGCGTTACCACCCTGTACCGCAGGTGCCTCATCGTAGCGGGCGCTGTTAGACGTCACACTGCGCTGACAGCTATCAAATCGCTCACTATTAGTAGCCGGAAAAGTGTTAGTTGAGAGCGACAAGCTGTCGGATGCGTTCGACTCTTCTGCTTCAGCTCTTGTTTGTTGCGTCAACTCCAGCACTATTGGTGGTTTGTCCGGATCGTAGTGGTGTTGCTGGTGCTTCGTTTGCTGCTCGTCGTAACGGCGATGGACATTGTAGTTCGAATCGCTACCCTGATTCGGTGCTTCATTTTCGGCGTTACTCTCTGCGTCTTCATTCACATCGAGGGCTACTACATGTGCGACACGTTATATAGAAGAAATAGCAAATCGTAGCAAAGAGCGAAATATTAGATGCTTTGTACAGCAGCGGCAATCTACTAGGATGCATGCAAAGCGTAAATTACTAAAACACACACACACAAACATATTTAACTCTTGGTAACGTTGCGCACCATTGTTTTTTACGCGCGGAATATGCGTTTTCTTAAGTATACGGTTCATAGTCGGTTCTAACTCTCGTTTAGCAGCTCCGGTGACGCCGCTTGCAGATCCATTCGCTTACGGCAAGCTATTGCAGCATTATCACCATCATCATCATCATCATTATCATCAGCATCATCAGCGTTAGTGTGATCGACACAGCGAACGCATTAAAAGCATTTTCGAAGAAATCATCCACGAAGCGGTAGGTTAGAGACACGTAAAGGAAGGGAAAAGAAAGCGAAGAATTCATAAGCACCGAATATAAGCAAAAATATAGGCGAATGTGCTTTTTAAGTTGAACACATCGAGAATGGGCGACGAATAAGGGTGGAATGATTAGATTGAATTTCCAAATGGCTTTAAATATTCCAAAAGACTATGTTGTTGCAACGGATTTTAAAGGTTTGCAAAGGATTGGATTAAAGATAAGTGGCAATGCGAAACCATTAAAAAATTAAGATAATGCACTCTACTCTCTACGGGTAAACTGCCGCTCAGTCAAACTCAAACTGGATGGTCATGTTAGTTAGCCATAGGGTCAAAAGAAAACCACGGCAAAACACAATTGTTACCGGCAAATCAGAGTGGATGGTGAACGCAATAAAAGGGAGAACACATTGCATGAGGAAGTTGGTCACAGGGTGTAGGGTCTAAAATACTATCAACTATCATTTACATTTCCATTTCCTGCCCAGTCGTTCAGTGGTCGTCGTCGTCAGTTTGTGGAGCGAAGGTACTACGTCGTTCCGCGTTGCGATCGTAAGCTTGCGTCTCGGCTGGTGTCGGCACGTGGAGTGTTTTTGTTTTATTTTAGTACGTTTATATTTACATCGAGCCAAATCGTACCCTAGATGCTAACTAACTTTAAGCGACAGCTTCGTGTGAGCTTCGGGGAAAACTAATGAAACTATAGGGCAGGTAGGGCGTAAAGTATCTCTAGCTCTAGAGCGGGAACAGTATACTCAATTTACTGTCCCGGTCTGTGCGGGAATGCAAAACATCATTATCATTGTACCGACCGACCCGAACCGACACCGTTGGACGGAAACCAAATTGGATATGGGATCGAAACGAAGGAAACGGGGAATAGAAAGATGGAAAAAGATAAAGACCAGTTAAAAATGGATTCGGAGTGGTAGAGCTGTACTAATCGGAGGGTGACGGTCGTATGAAGGGATCTGCTGTTGTTTAAATGTGACAAAACGGCAGTGGTGAGCTTATGGAAGTGGAAATGTGTATTTAGTTTAGTGCTTTATTGCCAATGCACGTGCTTTTTGGTGTTAGTTGATTGGGCCGTTTGCTTTAGAAAATAATCTCGCTTCATTCGAACTGCGCATATCCTGCCTTTGATGGTGAATGATGATAGTGATTACTGATGATAGTAATGACATTGATAATGACGATGTGAATGTACTTGAATGAGGACAGTCGTTTAGAGTTCTTTTGTTGCCAAATAAAATATAAACAATGAACAAAATATCCATTTCAAACAGCTAATCGGCACCGCTTGGTAGCAAATTTAGCAAACGATACCTTTCCCCTTCTTTGCAAGCTAGGCGTCAAACAATGCTTTAACCCTCAGCACATTTCTATACCCTCAAGAGTGCCATTTAGCTGAACGGAACGAACAATAAAAAAAATGGAGCCACAAAACTATGCGCTACGCAAACGGGTCACGTGCGGTTTGCCGACTAACCTCGCGCTATGCTGCCCCTCCGGCTGCCGGACGTGTTGCTGCCGTTCGCTAGCCCGGCCAGCTCCGGTAGCGTGGGCCGTCGCAGCTGTACGGTTTCGCCGGACGGCGCAATAATGTTCTCCGTGTCCTGCTCGAACGCGTACCGATTGTTGGGCGTTTCGTCCCACTTGCCTACCAGTTCCTTCAGATTGTCCTTAGCAATTTCGGCGTTCTGTAAAAAGCAGAGAGAGAGAGAGAGATTCATTCCATTTGTGAGTGTGGAGTGAGACTAGCGGGTTTCGAATCCGGCTTGAGTCGTGTTTGTCGCCTACCGTCACATTACTACTGTTGTTGTTGCTTTCCAGCAGAATCGGCTTGAAGCTGTTGGTGAGCGATGGTCGCCGATTCGTTGGATGGTACTGGGGTTTCCGCTTGATCCACTTGTGCTTGAGCGCATCTTCCGCTGTCAGACGCTCCCTGGAAGGATAGTACACAGTGTTAATGAATTGACATTGCTATAACATCGCTTCTGCATACTTTTGTTCCTTAACCAAACACCGGTTGATGAAGTCGATCGCTTCCTCCGAAACGTTGTCGAACGCTTCATCCAAGAAATCGTATCTCCCAATCGTTATGTTGCCCATCGTCTGAATGTCATCCTCACCGGCAAAAGGTGAAAGTCCGGAAACTCTGCAAAAGGGTACGTTATTAATCAACCAATTTCATGTGCATCTTCAACCAGCAACACTCACAGCACGTAAGCGATCACACCAACGCTCCACATGTCCGTGGCGAACGAGATCGCCTCAAAGTTGACCACCTCCGGGGCGACAAACTCGGGCGTCCCGAACAGCACCTGCAGCTTGTTGTCTGGGTCGTACTCGCGCGCCAGCCCGAAATCGATGATCTTGATCCGGTTTCCGCTCTCCGTCAGGCAGAGTATGTTCTCCGGCTTCATGTCGAGATGGATGATGTTATTGCCGTGGATGTACGCGACCGCATCGCAGATCTGGCGCATAAAGATCGAGCACGCCTTCTCGGTCAGCACGAACTTTTCGTCCAGCACTCGATCGAACAGTTCGCCGCCCTCCACGCTGGTTGAAATAGAGAAAAGGAAAGAAGAACGAAGGTTAGTGTAGGTGTATTTAGATCGATTGAAACGATCGCCCCGTCCCCGTTTGGACGGTCGGTGCTACTTACAGCTCCATCATGACGCAGAAGGTACGATCGAACTCGTACGCCGCGTACAGCTGAGCGATCTTCGAGTGGTGTAGCACGTTCATCATGTGCACCTCGCGCTCGATGTTGCGCCGGTCGCCCTTCTTTACGATCTGGATGAATTTGGCCGCCAGACGGACGCCGGTCGACTTTTCCTTGCATTTGTAGACTACGCCGAACTTTCCCCTGCCGGACACCGAACCAAGAAAGCAATAGCGGTTAATGATGGTCGGGTAAGTGTTGCACTTAACAAGCTACTAAATCCTGAGATCGTAAAAAACTTTTAACAACTTGGCCAATTGCATGTAAATAGTATCAACCTGTGTTTCTTGTGTTACAGCTGCCACACGCAACAACTGTTCTTAGGGACTATCAGTTTGCTCCTCGCTTTGTACCATTTGCTCGACATCAATTTATTTTGACATTTTCACAGTACATATTTCGAGCTGTCATTTACCGATTCGCTTGGCTACAGACCGCATTCCACTTTGCTGCGGCGTGCTAATGATAAATTACGCCGACCGGACCAGACGACCAGACCATCTAAAAATTGATTTGCGTTCAAGCTCGAACTGCTCGAATATGATATATTAATCGGTCTCAAGAGGATGCCTGCCTCGGAAAGGGACACTTACCCGTGGGGCAAAACAATCTCTATTTGGCTCAAAAGCCGAAGCAAGCTGCCGGTTGTTTAACATGTTCACTTCTCTATTAATAACCGTATGATCAATGGACGCACCATTAATAAGCGATGACGCATTCAATCAGGAATGTCCACTAATTACTCACCAGCTTCCGATTGATTTCGACGTTGTTTGTGTTTTTCTTCCCCATTTTCTGCTCCCAACACCTAACATGGTTTGCTGGTAAAGTTGGCAAGCTGGCAAGTCTTATTCATCGTGCACAGACCGGGAAGCCTTTTGCTATTAACATCGCTACACGTGCAACATACCGTAGGTTGTTGCAGCGGGAGTGGCCACAAACATTGACATCGCAAAACATTATTCGTGGTGTATTCTTTTGGCTGCCAGAATCTTTCCCACTAAAACTATCAATCGATGGACCAGTCCTGGCACGTTTAGCACCTCAGACGTTAAAGACATCGCCGTACCACGTGAGTCCAACCCTCCGACAACTAATTTGACCCCGTGGGCACGAGGACGAGCACCCAGGCAATGGCGACTCATGGTGAAACCATTCGAGCGAGGATTAAGCAGCCACAGCTCCCCTCTCTCTCTCTCTTCTTCTTTTTGCCTATATTACTAGACTAACAGGTGCTTCAACAGCCACTCTGACATCGTTCTTCGCTGTCGCGTCACACTCGTGGACGCGACCAATTGCGGATGGAAAAACATTCTACCTCTACACACACACACTCACACACAAATGTATTTTTCCCTTGCCACCCGGGGTTTCACCCGGGAAAGGAATCTACATGACCCCGCACACGGCCAGACTGCTTAGGCGCGGTGTAGATGCCACGAGAGCATGTCAACGGATGATGAAAGATGGACAATCGCCATCCCGTGTCGACGCTAACGGCAGACGACGCGCTAGTGACGACGACGGCGACTATGGCGACGGTGGCAACCACAACACGACAACGGGCGCTTGCTTGCTTGCTTTGCTGGTGCGTTCTAATTTTAGCCCACCTGCCAACAACCACCACCACGCAAAACACACACAACCTCCATCCCAGCTTGGGTTTGTTACTGACCTGCCAAGCTCGGAGCTGAGCTCGTATATCTGTTTTGGATCGATGCCGCGCTTAATTTCCACCTCTCGGTACGGGAACGCTGGTGGAATGTCTGTAAAGGAAATAAAAGGGGGGAAAACTATTACTCAAAGGAAAGTGAAATACTCTTCAAAATGAAAGTTGAAGTAAAGGCAAAATATCACATAATGAGTAATAAAATTGTACAATAATCTGTACTAAATTTGAGTACATAGCGAATTATACATATCGAATGTTATTCTAGTAGGATCAAACGCATCGTGTAGTTCTTGTTGGGATGAGGGGTTTCGTTTAATGACTGATATTCGACTCTTATCAGTTACGTTCTGCTCTAAACCGACGATGAATTTAAAGTCACAACTTGAGAGCAATGTACTCTAAACAATCTCAGCAAAAACCTTGGCGGGCCGCATTGTTTCACGAATATCGTTGTTGAGGACCATTTTGACGTTACCTTTAGCTGATACATGATCGTTTAAATCTCTTTTTAATG
This sequence comes from Anopheles coluzzii, assembly GCF_943734685.1. Taxonomy (NCBI): domain Eukaryota; kingdom Metazoa; phylum Arthropoda; class Insecta; order Diptera; family Culicidae; genus Anopheles; species Anopheles coluzzii. The sequence goes on along the minus strand of NC_064671.1, from coordinate 62,219,701 downwards.
AGAAAATATCAACTGAATGTATCAAAATTGCACCACTTTCAATTATTGAAAATCTAGTTTAAATTGAAAAAGTAAACATTGAAATTTTGATTAAACTAATAAAAATAATAAACTGTTTTTTTTTAAAAGTCATCGCGGGCCGTATTAAAGGCTCTCCAGGGACGCATGCGGCTCACAGGCCATAGTTTGGAGACCCCTGTTATCAAACATTGAAAATCTTTTATCGGAAATCTGTAAACAGTTTTTCAATCAATACTTTAGAAATGACAAATCCGAAAACAAATTTTAAAAATAACAACATTTTAGAACTTTTTTTGGGTTTGTTTAGTTTGCAAAATTTAGGAAAATTTTAAGAAAAAACTCATTATTTTCATATTGATTTTCCCAATTTTGGTAGAATAAAAACTAATGAAATAATAAAATCTTGCTTCATTTTGTTTTTTTAATTATGTTATTGGACTCCGATAGTCCTGCAAGAAAAACCATTGAATATCAAAAATAGAATTTTTACTGCACCTATTTGGATTTTTTAATTCATGAATATTTATAGTTCTTTATTTAAAAATGTTGATTACAACACGTACAACAGGAAGTGATATAAATGCACTTGTTAAGCCTTTTAAACTGTTTGAAATTAGCTGTTGAATGCAAATGAAAAAAAAAAATATACTGTAGCCGTAAATGATTTTTTGATCTACTTTTTAGTACTCACAATCTCTCCCTACTAGATTTCAACAGAAAGAAAGCAAACAACTGCGCACTTTCACCGCACTGATACAGAAGCACTCCTTCTGCTTAAATCGACCGTGAGTATCTTTTTGGGGGAGTACACAGACACACACACAGTCACCCACATCCGAAAGTCCAAAGTGTCAACAAAACCCGACAGTGACCGTTTGTTGACCGCCAAAATTGCTACCATGCGATTGCAACGAATGTCACCCGATGAATCGATGCACCCCGTCTTCGAACCCGAGGCAAGACGTGATGTTGAACATCCCCATACTCTTGGCACCGATCGAAGGAATTTCACTCCTGGTACGAAGTGGCGGGCGTTAGGGGCGTCACGCGTTGAGGGTGCACTGTTTTGTCTGCCATAGCGATCAGATCCTTGTTGGAAAAGTACCCAGGCAAACACATCACGGCGGAGGGTCTCGTTCATTGAAGTATGGATATGGACTTAGAGTTCCGGAATGTTTACTTGTTCGCTCAAAACTTTCGCGCTGCAACAACCGAGCGTTAAACGATCAGTTTCGTTTAGCCGTACGATCGTACGAGTGTCAATTGGATTAGACCGTCGTCAGCGTTCAGTAGCGACCGAATAGAATTAATTAATCCAACTGTATGTATACACGTCCGTGTGTCAAACGGCTTTACAACAACCCCTTCCCACCGCTTAATCTAGTGACGCCAAGTAGATGACGAATATATCACTTGAGGACGTCGACACGGCTGTAACTGGCGTTGAAAATTCGCGGAGAGTCAAGTGAAAAATAAATAAAAAAAGAAGGCATAAGAGACACTCCCCGAATCCATATGCAAAACGTTGTTTATTTCCCTGCTCGTCTTGGCAACGGACTGATTACTGCCTCGATTGAGGAAATGATGTTGGCAAGCGAGCTGCATCATCATTCAAAAGGAGGAGGAAAAATGTAAGCACAAGGGTCACGGTGGGCCAACCAACGATGTACTGTCATGTAGTTTTGAATACTTTTAGTCACCAAGATACAGCTTCCGAGGTGGAAAGGAAACAACCGAAAAATTGAAAAGAGAAGCTCGAGGAGACCTTACATGGCGATATGGCGTGGTTGTTTGACATGCAAAATTGTGAAAAAAGGTAAGAAACTGTTGAAGCTGTTAAATCTTTTGTAAGAGCTTTCATCTTCGTTGCTTTGCCAACGATCTCAAAATTCGTGTTTGAATTTGCAAAACGATGCGAAAGGCCTCTAAAAAAACAACTTGAGCGATTTAAAAATCAATTTGCGCTATTGAAAATAGCATCGGTGCGGTGAAACAACAACGTTTGACAGCTAAAGTGAATCTTGAGCTTCTAAAATTGTTTTGCTGACATTCTATTCTGACTTGTAAAACCCTATAATATAGTTGTTATATAACTTAGTGTCTTGAATACATAAATTAGAGCCTTAAATTCAACCACCATTTGTTTAAGTAAATTATTAACATATAAAGGCCGGGCTACATTGACCGTACTCCTGAGTGTAATTTTGATTTTCACTAGCGCACCTGGCGGCGGCTGACCGAAGCATTTTTCCAAACAATTTGGAGCCGCTTCAGAAAATATGTGTTTTTTCCATGTTTTTAACTTAATTTGGACGAGAAAAGTTTTGTAAAAGGTAGATGCACATGTCTTGCACGCATTGCATCCATTTTTGCAATGGAAAACGATGGAAAAACTACTAAATTTTGAGATCCGGCAGGTCCATTCCCTCGATGACCAAAAAAAGCTTCCACCAGCCGCCGCCAGTTGCGCTAGTGAAAATCATAATTACACTTGCGAGTACGATCAATGTAGCCCGGCCTTAATGTTCCCCTGCTAGCCCTAGTAAAGTCTTTTTAGGCCGTCCACAAGGACAGAGGAGGCGTGGTAGGCCCAAACTGAGGTGGCAAGATGGCGTGGAGGCATCCGCCATTAAGGCCAGTATAACGGACTGGCAGACGAAGGCACCATGAGTGGTTTCGGACACTTCTGAGGCAGGCCAAGACCGCAAAGCAATTGTATCGTCGAATTAGAAAGTAAGTAATGTTCCCATGCTAAAAACTAAAAACAAATATAGTGAACTCAGAATCGAAAAAATGGTACTAAAATATAAAAGATCAGAGCAAAAAGTCTAGAGCAAATATGAAAATCACAAACATAGTAAAAGAGGTTAAACCATTTCAAACAGGATCTATAAGATTTTGTTGTATAGAGACTTTGAACCTAATCGCCTTATTCGCCTCTAATCGATCCTTTACTATGTTTAATGGCTATATAAAGAACGAAACACTTCTATTATTTGAGAATTTTAACAATGAAGAGGCATACAAACTCTTCATTTCGTTATCCTTTGGCCAAACTAGACCAACTATGAGTGGGGAGTAAAATAACAAGCAAAAAGAGTCTGAATTAAGATTCGGACAGAGGATCGTGAGTGATTGTATTTTTTAACGCAATATTCGGTCCCAGCACAATTTTTCGATCGATCCGGCTATCATGTTGGTGTCATTTGACACTCATTTCGCCTCCATGTGTTCATTTTACTGGTATTTTTAAAAACTATACCATGACACTCACGAGCAAAATGAACTATGCTACAAAATTCGATCGTTCCGCTTTGTAAGGGGAAACATCAGCGACGCATTGAGCTGCGGAAATTTTCGAATATCAGAAAAATGCCATAAACCAAAGTTGATGTTTTTGAAAAACGTTATGAAAAAGCAAGTTGGTAAATGTTTGGTTATTTTTCAATAGTTTTGGTGATAAAAAATCATTTGATTAATTATTGAAAAAAAATAGTTTACCTACACTAAATACTGAACTCGTTGGGAATCGACTTCATGTAGGGGTATGAAAAAAATAATTATACTTCCAGTTTTACGTGAGCGCCTATCGATTTTTTTCGGTCGAAAAATGGTGCTGAAGGCCGATAGTCTGTTGTTATTGTGATTGAAAATTGAAGACAATATTTTCAAACATCGATTGTATCGTCACTGATATTCCTGATACATTTAGATCCAGGATCAAACTACAAAAATAAGTTTTTTTCTTTAATCTTTTAAATTTGAATTTGGCCATTTTGAAATTAACATTAAGCAATTCCAACTGCAGATATACTTTTAGTTTTTTGAAAAAATATATATATATATATTGAAGAAGCTTTTTTGGATAATTAAATCGAATGACCTACAATAATGATTCCTACAATGCCTTAATATGATCGAACGTCTTTCTGTCTATTCGGCCTAGTCAAAAAAAAAAGAAAACTAGAAAATAATTTGAACTAACAGTGGCATTGCCAATAATGTAATTGCTGCAACAAGCCGCACATTAATTCATTTGCGTCAAGGATACTTAAAAAGCTTCATGGTTCAGCAACAAACAATATTCAAAAGTACCCAACCATTTATATTGCCGCATAGTTTCCGCACTAAACCATTTGCTAAATACTAACATCCATGGTATTTTTATCTTAATTACCAACATTATTCGCACTGTCTCTCGGTGCTCCGTCGCCCCACCACACTCAGTTCCTCATCCAATCGATTACTGCTTCAATTGACCAAATAATGTTCGCGTGGGAAGCGGGAAGACATATCTACATCGGCCGGCTAATTATTATTAGCCACGGTCAAACTGGCGGCCAATCCAATGCAAATGCACCCCGGCATGACCTTGAGCACAGCTCATGTCATTGGCGGCTAGATCGCGGCTCACAACATCCCACCCTCGGTGATATGGGGAATGGGTTCGTAAGGACACGCAAGCTTCTGACGAAAACTGCATCATTTCCTGTGTGTGTGTGTGTGTGTGTGTGTGTGTGTGTGTGTGTGTGTGTGTGTGTGTGTGTGTGTCTCTTTTTTTGCTTATCCCGTTTGCCCATCACTTTCATAGGTTAGATAACTGCGTCCTCTTCTATCTCCCGCTCAGTAATCGATCTTCTTCCGGGATGGAATTTGGGGTGGAGTCCCAGCATGGCGATGATTTTATTTCGGGAAATTGCGATCATCGTCCGATTTCAATGTACCGGCTCGCGAACGCTCAATGAACGTGTGTTTTGTTGGCTGTACCAAGCGGCCATTGCTCTGTGCGCTCTAACCTCAACCTAACCAAACAAACTCGCAAAAAAAATCGGGTCAATCTACACGTAACCTTGGCTGTAGCGAGCTCTGGGAGAGGTAACTACAACAGTAAAAACGAAAAATAAAAACAGATGATACCGGTGGTTCATCTCAATCGAATCCATTCATTTTTTTAAACACTAGGTTTTGCCCGCGTTCTCTTGTTCGGACATTAATCTTGGCGCTGTGTTTTGGCTTCTAAACAACTTGGTTTTTTCACTAACGCTTGGTTGGTTCTAATTTTCGTTCATCGCTCATCCACTTGTCGTTTCGCGCCGTTGCTAATACACAACTGCACAAAAGAGATGCCCAGTGGTGGAGCAGAAATGAGATAGAGCACAGAGCGTAGACGATATTCAAATATAATCAAACGATCGTTAACCACCGATCGGCGCATAATCGACATTATCGGTTTGTAGTGAAAATTGATCGGTGGGCGCAAAATTGTTGTTTTCTTTTCTACCCCTCCGGTTACAAAAACAAGCTAGAAGCAATAGCACACAAAGACAAGCGAGAAGCAGAAAAGCGAGTGTTTTTCGCATGAGGATGAGATGCTGCGAAACGCAACGCAAAAGCGGTTTATTTCGATCACAAAAATACAAATAGTACAAATACACGCCCCAGAAGAGCACTACCATATTTTTTGCAAATACAAAAAAAGACAAAGCTGTTTGCATGACTGCTTGTTTGATGTGTTTTATTTTTAGCCCACTTGTTATTCCAATGCAATAACGTTTGGCTATTCATGTACTAAAATGAATGAATTCATGTACTAAAAGTACTAAAAAATACATTCCATCCATGGGGGTTACAAAACATGGCTTTTAATATACTAATTATTTGAAATTTCATTTATATTAATTCAATTTACGCTTTACTAAACAAACAAGATCAAGCATATAAATAAAAATGAATTAAAAAAAAACCTGAAGTTACAGGATATTAGTACAATACAATATCTAAACAGTGTCTGCCCTCTCTTTTTTCCTTTTCAAGAATACAAATAAGTCTCTAACTGACCTTGCACTTTAGCGATACATAATTTAACATCTCGTCCCCCTTGTCAACACTGCGTCCCCCACACGCTATTTTTGATTTTGTAAGCAAAACTAAAAATCTACCAAAGAAATGGGCTACGAGCGTAAAAGTGACCTCCAGCGTGACAATCATTAATCTTTCGCAAAACTTTCTTTTGCTGACCGGGAACATAAAATAACATTAATGTTTCATCCTATTTCAGTCACACTCGAAAGTCCAACTTGACGGAACAATATATGTGCGCGTGACATTCTATGAGTGAAATGTGTGTTCATGCCTCTCCCACACGGTTTTGTAGTAGAAAGGCGGTTTCTATAAGAATGTATGAAACATAGTGTTTAAAAGATTTTGTTAAACAATTCACTTTTTATCCTGTTGGAATAGATTCAAGTAGTGTAACTTCTGCTTACGTTCTAAACATGCTTTCGCTATTAATTGTCGACCAAACCGGGGCACTAGTTGAAAGATCACAATCTATATAGCGTTCACAGTTTCTAGTACCTTTTTTCTTCGACATTAATCATCAAACGCGGGAACGTGGCCGATTGTCATGAAATTTGCTGCCAGGTTCATTTGCGCGTTGGACAAGCGTAGGAGACAGAAAAACAGAAACGCCTTTCCGCGCAAACAAATAGCCTGTGCGTTGCATCCGGCCAGATGGAAACGGCGGTTAAAAGCTGTCGTGCACGCGTTTGTTTGTTTTGTGGTCGTAGAGGTTGTCATAGGTAAATTCTTTCGCACCCAGCTCAAAGTGCAAAGCGAGTAACGAGCAAACAAAGCCGACGGCAACACCGGTAACAATTAAAGGTGTTAACAGACGGTAGCTTGCTAGGTGCTTCAAGTTCAAGATGATAGTTTATATTCTCAAGAATGTCACACCTCGTCAGGCAAGTTGTGAATATACTGGAAAATGTCAGGTGCCGTCTAAAAAACTGCTTTGCTTCAGATTACTATTTCATGAAATGTATCTTGTTTTTTTTATTAATGTAGTTATTGTTTAATTTTAATATTGATTGTCTTTACAATTTCGATTGTCATAAACCCTTGATTTAATAAAGATGAATTTTGTTATAAATAAGCTACAAATAAATCAAATCAAAGTATATAATATGAAAAAAAATTAACAAAACTGTTATACAATGGAGACGCACGGTTGTTTATATGCAAGCGCTAATTGTATCCACTCTTACATTTAAATTATGCATCATTTTCATTTCTTTAAATTTTGCTAGAACATCGTGCCAATAAGATCACAAAATAAAACGTAAAACTCTAAAAATCAAATCTAACAAAATTTGGGTAAAATGTTTATTTCAAAGGTAAGGTAAGCTGGAATTTTCGTTTAGCCTTCATATTTTGCTCAATAAACGTGTTTGTTCTAGGCCGAAGGAAGCCAATAATAGATTTGCTTAAACACTTAAGCTCAGATTTTAAAGCAGATTTTAAATCAAAAATAAAGATTGGCCAACATGTCGCGAACAAAAAGGACTACAAGTGACAAATATGGCAGCTCACGACTAGTTATTTTACTTATTTTCTAGTTCTTTATTCTTTAAGTATTATTGCTTCCACATCCAAGGAAATATTGTATTTTTACACTTAACGCGCCAGTCGGATGCGTCACTCTTTCTGCGACGTACAACATATACGACAAGAGAATAGTGCTAGTAATACGTTTGCTTACTATTGTACATTCTTCTGATCCTCTAAGACACCCGTTAAACATTGCAAGGGTTGCGAGTAGTATCATCCGCTTATGGTATATTAAATAATCTTTTTTTTTTCTTTGTTTTTTGTTTACGCTGTTATTCGTCGAAAAGATCACTATTTCTATTTTTGTGGATTTTTGCAAAATAAAATGTCAAAATTCAACTATATACATTGTATCATGTTGTTTATATAACAAATGATTAAATAAAATAGTATGTCCATCGCAAATAATACATACAATATTTATATTTTATATCCTGTGCCGATATCTCTATGTGTATTTTATGTTATAATCATATGATGTTATGAATTGTCTTCCATTTGAGCAATTCTACCATACCAAGAATTTGATTATGTGGTGAAAATAAGTCTCGTAAGTATGTGGAACGCTGGCGTAACCACGTGTGTCGTAATGTGATAAAAAAGTCAAAGTACTAGGCGTCTCCATCGTGCGAAGTCGCTGATAGCAGTTATGACAATGATTGTGGTTGTGATTTTTTTCCAATTCTACTTAACACTTTAAGCGCCGCGTCATATGAAAGCGTATGACGGCTTTGCTTACCGCTCATCTTTCTCTCTGTGATTCTCATTAGAACGAACGAAGGAGGAAAGAAAGAACGAGAACGACATGCGTTACGCCGCTTATCGCATTGAAACAAAAGAGTGATAACAGCCTCGCGAGAAATTGTCGCTCTCATTTTGCCATGCACGTGCTCACACGAAACATGCCGATGTCAGGCTGTCGGTCAAAGTGCTAACAAGCTAGTTTACAGGTAGTCATTACCTTAAAGCAGCAATAAAATGTTCAAATGTGTGTTGGATGACAAACACTTTCTTACGGTATTGGCAAACACTAGAATTTACTACTGAATGTTTACCTGCTACGAAAATATTTCAATAAAATTATATTTAATTGTTGTTCAGAGTTGTTCTGATACGATAAGAGTGTTTTCACTGATGAATATTTTCATCTAGCATGAAGTTTAAACATTCCCAAAGGTGTATCGGACAGATGACTTGTACAGTTAAGAATAAGAAAAAAGATGCTTATTCCAGAGTTAAAATATGTTCTATATATATTCTATATATGTTCTATATATGAACGTTATGCAAGCTCTACCAAAACCGTAAATGTGCTAACTTACCTCCGAGGGGATCTGTTTCATCCACGTGAATCATTTTTGTAGCTGATGCTTTTCCGCTGCTGTAATTCAACTGTTGTGTGTTTTAATTCAACGATTCAACACGTTTTTAAAAGTCCTCTTCAATGTACTGTATTTGTTTTCAGATGATTAATTTCTCCTAGCTGCAATCGTGCCCTGGTTGAATATTTAATCTGAAAAAAAGTAAATGAATACTTAATAAAGTATAAAAAAGTTCAATAACTAACATAAATGCTTAATAACTCTATGTGATTGATAGGCATTAGTAATTAATTTAATATTTTCATCCCTAAACTGTCAACCAATGCAAAGCAATGTCCCCACAAAAAAATCTGTTAATGAAATACGATCGCGATGTACACCTTCCCTATAGATCATTTCTCATAGCAGCTCTGCCCTGTTGGCAGCTACCGTAAACAGTGCAATGAAAAGTCGTTAATTCATTGTCAAACGTAATTGGTGTGTAATTACTGCACTTGAATTACAAACCCGGCCTAGCCGGCGTAAAAAGCGCCACCATCTCGCACCCTTCCCAACCGCCCTCCCAAATCCTGCGTTCATACCTCTCGTAAGCGTGAACCACAACTAATGTACACAACAGCTGCCGGGGCACGGTCTCCGAGTCGCCGAGTCGCCGATGTGAACTGCACCGATCGATCGATAATGCTTCAATGAGTTCAAATTCTTCGCATGGTTTAATTAGCCTAGGGCTAGCCCCTCCCGTTGCCATTGCTCCTACTACTACTACCAGTACTACGATTACTATTGTTTGTCGCTTTACTTCTCGTACCGCCGCAAACAATCGTCATTTCACTTTCACCTCCATCGCGACACGGGCGACCGAATCCGATCCGAACCGCCATTCGAAGGGAAACGATCATCAACACACACACACACACATGCTCTTTCGTCTTTCCTCGCATCCACCCGACAGTCGGACAGTATGCCAACTTTTACCAACCCTGACTCTTGCGCGCGCGAAAGGATGGCCAACGGTACCGGGTGCTTCGGGAGGTTAGGGCCACACGCTGTGCCGTGCTGCTTCCCGCTTCCGGTCGCTTCGCGTGCGGGCAATGTGGCGTGGGGCACGTTTTATTTATCATTCATTCACCTTTCACCCGTGGCGGAAGTGAGGATTTGGTATAGGGTTTTTTTTTTGCTGTACTATTTTCACTTACACTGCCGGATTAAGTCCGCTCTATCGACGCTCGTTGATTTTATTTCCCGCTGACGGGGGACGTCTGCCCGGAGGATTACGTTGGATTTATGATGCAAACCGGGCTAATCTGGTGCTGTTTTATTACGCGTCGTCTGTGCGTGTGTGGCGTTCTACTGTTTTCCCTTATATGGCGAACCGCGACCACCGTTCACGATCATCGCCCGGAAGGAAGCGATCCCACAATGTAAACAAACTGCGTCGAAACTAATCGGAAAAAGTAGGTGTTCCGATTATCCGAAACTGACAAACGCACACCACCGTACAGCCATATGCGTGTCGTCACGGGCAGCACACGCACACGCCGCTATTCATAGTTTGTGGACCCACAGATGCTCGCTCTGTGTGCGTGTGTCAGTTTTTTTGCGATGTTTCTGCCCACCCTTTGCCACAAAATCACAAAATGGATGCAGCGAGACACCACAACCACCACCACCACCATCCTTGCCAATTTGCACCCTGGAGCGGGCAAAAAAACACATACCGCCGTCACGCGTTTTTCTTTTCGGCATTCCGGCCTGAATCTGGGTCCGAACCTCAACCGCCACCGGGTGGGATGTTTTTGTTGCTGGTAGTAATCCATCCCTGTCTTTCTCTCTCTCTCTCTCTCTCTCTCTCTCTCTCTCTCTCTCTCTCTCTCTCTCTCTCTTTCTCTCTCTCTCTCTCGCTTTCGCTCGCTCTTTTCGCTCAAAAGGCACCAAAAGTAGAATGGAATGGGGATGCTTATTTTTGGAAATTGCCGACAACGACGAAGATGGTGAGCGAGAGGCGATGAGTTCGACGTACACAGCCACAACACAACTTCCCTTTTCTTTGCCACAGGCCATGTCTACCTTCTCCTATCGCTTGTGCTGGTGACGTAACGTGTTCGCCAAAAGCGCAAGACCAAATTGTCGTCGTTCAACCGGTGTGTTTGTGTGTTTAACTGAATTTTCTGAAGAAGAAATTGATCACTAAATAGAAGACGGCAACAGCGACGGAACCGATCATCTCCGTGTTAGATGGAACGCACACACAATCACACCAGTCCTGCTATCCGATCGTTCACGATACCAGCCCAAATGCCAGAAATAAACATCTTCCCACAAGCCCTTCTCAAGGTTAGAACTGCTTCACTTCCTTCCCCTGGCACGGTGGTATGGCCGGTGGTAGTCGATTGCGTTCTAAAAACGATCGATATCCGTTCGCGCCATCTGGCGGGGAGTTTCTGACGATCCCCCCCTGTAAAAGAACAGCATCCGGAGAGCATCCGCGGGGAAGTGTCTGTATCTTTTTCTGTATGCTTTTGTTTGCACATTCCAAGCTGCCCACTTACGTCGAGCGAACCCAGCCCTCGTTCTCTCTTTCTCTTTCTTTCTCTTTCTTTTTCACCATCTCCTCAGCTGTCTTTCAAACGCTGGCGGCGTTCGGTACGGACCTTGGTCCCTTTTTCATCGATTCGCTCTTGCTTTCTGCGGGTTCTTTTCTTTTTTTTTTTGTAGGTTCATCCCAGACAGATCTCCCCTTTCGCCGTTGCGTGTTTAAATGTGTACCTTTGTAGCTGTGTATGTGTGTACATATTGTCCCGTGCATTACGCGGCGCTAAAGACGCACCGATGAAAAGTGCATTCCTTACGCCTCGTCGCCATTATGTCGCCATTATAGAGCAGGCCGGTAGTGTGTGTGTGTGGCGGGTTTCGTTTTAGTGTCTTCAGGCTTTGCTCCGTGGATTACGTGGTTTTCGAGATAGTATGACTGTAGTGCAGCAGGATCCGCTTTATCTGTCACATTTTGGGGACAGAAAGCAAGCAAGCAAGCTGATGTTTACCCTTCAATGTCCTCATTTCTTGAGCCGTCCGTTCAAACGTGACACAGAAATGGAGGCTTGGTTTCGCAGTGAAAATGTTTTACCGAAAGCGCTTTGTCTGCCTGTTGCAACCAGCGTGTCTATCCGGCTGGCTGCGGAATCGCCGGCGATCGATCTTGCTTTAAAAAAAGGGTGGCTAGCGAAACGAGCACAAGCTACTGAATTGCGTAGTTGTTATTGTTTTAATGCATTTTCTAAGTAAATGGAGCTCTTATTATCTTTAGGATGCATATAGCATTTAGGATCACAAAGCAATAGATTTCAAACTGATTTTATCGAATTCTGACCTTCAAAAATTTCCCACTCAACCTGATCAACAAAAAAATATTCAAAAAAGTATCATAATGATCCTTAAAATGACACGTCATTACAAATTATTCACCTTTAAGTGTGCTGCTGATACTGCTGCTGCTGCTGTTCTATTCCACCACAACAGGTAGTTGTCGTCGATCAGAGTCTTCCGAGTGGCAAATATAATTACACACACACGTACACACTTTCGCACGTATCAGTATGGCATTAGTTCGCGGTTGAAAACACACAATCGATTCGCGTTTTTTGTTGTTTCTCTCTTTGCTTCACACACAAAAACACACACAAGGGCGACGTGAATATAGCGCAACTTCTTCGATCCTGATTATTGTGTTCCTGGTGTTTTCTTCGGGTTTTATTTCTTCCTTTTACTTGCTCGCTTTTCACTTGCTTCCTAAGCGCAGTACTAAAACGCACTTGACTTTTTCGTTCTTTTTCCTTACTTCAAGAGGAAGATGAGACCCCAAGGTACGCAAACTTACGTATTAGCGAACTATGTAACGTTAGACTCTCTCACACACACATACGTGTACGGTTTCTTCCTTCGCAGTACGCACACACGCGTCACACTTTGGCAAAGGGCAAACCACACGAACCTGTGATCGATCGATCTACAGCGCTGGATTCTCTTGCTCTGCTGTATTCCGTTCTCCTTTGCGCTGTTTTGTTTTCTCGCTCCCGAACGAGTTGGGAAAGAGCTCCTGGAGTGGATTGCTTTGCTTAACTTCCTTCGGTATCGACTTTTCCACCGGACAATCGGTACACGGAACTGGCAGACTCAGAGGCAAGCGAACCGTTGCTGTAGAACTTAATTTCTTCCTTTTTTTCTGCTCCGTTTCTCGAAACAAGCGCGCGCACCAACCGTTCGCACGTCGTATCGCACCGAGAGCAGCACTGAGAATCGCTCACTAATCTGCGCCCGGTGCCGAAAAATGGCTTTCCGTTCGGTGCGAATCGGGCACCCCTTACCAACCTCGGTCAGCGCGATCGTGATCTGGCATGCGGACGAGTTGCGCAGTGCGCGATTTTCACCCCGCAGCTGCATCGACTGCTTCCTGCAGCGAGCGTTTACCCAGGAGCATGAGTGCCACTGTCTGTGGGGCGGAAGAGAGCAAAAGAGCAAGACACTCACGGAGCCAGTGTCGCAGTGTATTCTGGCAGCAGCATTTTCCCAGCAATTTTGAGACATTTTCTGAGTGCTGTATGATCAGAGACGCTTGCCGATCGATCGAAGAAGATCGCAAGAGAGTTTGAATTTGTCGCTCTGCGCATTTCGCTCACGATCGGTTCAGTGAGTGAGTTCACAACCGCTGACGCGATGAATCAACCCGAAGGACAACACGAACATTAGGCACACTGTTGAGCGGACAGCCGCAGGCACGGAACGGAAATGAACGGTCGCAGGAATGTCGCAAGCCTCCCATGTGCGCCGGCACAACGCGCGGCGATCGATCTTGAACCTTGCTTTTATTTCTGGCACAAGCTTGGTTTCCCCATTGCAAACTGAATATCGGCAACGAATAGGCTCGACCATCGCCTGGCTGTTACAAACTGTCGGTAACCGGTTTTTTGTTTTTTTTTTGTTTTGCGAAACCACCTGCTTGCGCGGCTTCTTCCTGTGTCGATGTAACGCTGTTTGACCGGTGCGGAATTCAAGGAGGCGCCTGGTCGGTTACAGGTGTGCAATAACCCTCCCGGGGCCCGTACGGCAACACTGTAGCGACCAAGCCGCTTAGCAAGATCGATACCAGCTTTCTGTGTTTCGCTTTTTGCTTCCACACCCAGTTATAATATTTTCCTCCCCTGCTGCAGCTCCAGCAGAAATCAAAGAACATAACTCGCCTGGGTACGGTTGTACCGGTGCATTAGCAGCAGGTGCGGATGCTTGTCAGAACCTTCCATCGCCACACTCACTAACAGGATTAGGCACACATTGCCACTGACTTCTCCGTTCCATGCCCGCGCCACCATGGAGGTTGCATGCTTTCTTTGCGCTAGGGCCAAATCTATAAAACACCGGACAACGTTGGCCGACCTTTTTGATGGCTTCTGTCTGTCACACCGTGAGCACAGAGTAGTTTGGTAGTTTGCGCCCAACGCTCGCTCGGCCTCGACCAGTGGACATCCCGTTCTGTTTTTCCCTCCTCATATTTCCTCATTCTCTATTTGCCTACCTGGAGTCTGTTTGTGTTCATTAGCGTGTTGAGGTGTGCAAGTGCTTGGTGATCAAACTTCTGGTGCAGATCGGCTGTGTCGGGCAGGAAAATTTTGCGAAACATATTGTGGAATCATCAGTTGCTGGTAGTTTAGCCGGTTCGTTGAGTATCATATTGCTTGGATTTGTAGTGTTAAGTTTACAGTAAAAAGATGATTTTATCCTCAGTCAGTGACGCGTTTGGTGAAGTGTAAATCATGTGCGGTGACCTGTGACAACTGCAAAGGAGATACAAATTATTTGATGCAAAGAACTGTAATACTAATTTTGCCAAATTTGTACTCAAATTTGCTAAAAACTTAACCGTCTTGTTTGCATCGCGCTGGACTACGTGCTCTTGTGATGTTTTCTTTGCGAATTCGTGTGTACGCCGTTACATCTTCCATTGTGAAGCTAAAAATACAACTTTCGTGTCGAAGAAGCGTGGCAAAATTAAATTAACACCACTTCTGTATTGACACTCCGATAAAGACGCAATTCGCCCATTCGCAACGAATTACCGCACTTGGTCAAATAGGATTCCGAACATATCATTGCCATAACACGTGCCTTTCTTTCCAGATTGATCGTTTATCTCGATCTAATAAGCGAGAAGTATGCTGATATTGTTCCTTAATTGGTTTAATGACGTTCTGGACTAATTGTTTGAGTATTTGCTTTACGCTTCATTTTGTATGCAGCAATACAGTACAGTGAATTTTGGATCCTTTTTCAGTGATCTTGAAAACGTGGAAAAAAATCTCTTTTGATCTGTCCGTAGCAGTATATCATCAATTCGATGATTTAATGTTTTATCATCCTATTGTGAATCGTTACCCACAGACTCTGTAGAAGTCAGCGTTGTCTGTATGAGACACCTTATTGTCGGATTTTTTTAATTTGCTAATAGTTGCTGTCATCTGCGAGATGATTTTATTCACTTTTTATAAAATTAGAGCTTCATTTCAACATGAAACTCTTGAGATGACTAATATATTCGTTAGCCATAAAAAAACTGTTTTTTATTCAGGAGCAACGGTTCAAAAAAGCCGTATTGCATACAAAAAGATGTAAAAATAAAAACAAACAGACCATTTTTTGATAATGTTTGCATAAAAAAACTGGATTTCATTTGCAAACTGTAGAAAATAAAACTAAGAGACACAATTTTCTTCCATGAACATCTTGTGAAAGGTAATTATTTAAGCTTACTTGCAAAAATAAACCTTCGATCTTTGATAGATTTATTTTGGCGAGCTGCCTTTCGTCATTTATACGGAATTTTCGCCATGGTGGACGAGGACATGCAGGCTTGTTTTTAAGATCTACTTCGTTGTTTATCAGTTTATCCTCCTCAATTTTTGAGTCAAATTTGTTGGAGTAGAGCTAGGGCCATGTTGGTCAGCTGGGGGATGTTGGGCCGGTTCACGTACTAGGATGTCATATCGAAATTCACCTAAAATGGTCGCCATGAGGATTGGCGTCATTGCTTGCCGCTGTGATGCTTCTGAACGAAGATGCTTCACTTTGTTGGACTTCACGGTTAGCGTTCGGCTGATATAGGTGTCAAATTTTGTAGGTAGACTTATGGGATGTTATTATTGAAAGTGAAATTAACGTTTTGTTAGTGCGAGTTATGATAACCAATGAAAAATCCACCATTTCGTCCATTATTTTTTAATGCAAACTAAGGACCAAAAATAGTTTATGTTTTCAGATTGTCTTTGACAGAGAGTTTGAAGTTATTGTCTTCGAGGTTAATTGGAGCTCGGTTATTATAAGAGCAGTACCCGATACTTTATGTACACGGTCTTTTGGTAGTCGATGCCAACAAGATCTCAACGTTAGCTTTAAACACAACATTATGGGTTTGTTATAATCAGAACTACATACTCGTTTAGAGCTAAATCTACCAGTTGGATAACAGAATCCATTATTTATGCATCTATGGCCGGCCCCAAAATACAATCGTCTACTTGCACGACTTAACGACATGCGACGTATAATATAAATATAAAATCTATATAAAGATGAAAAATACATTATTTATAGCTTAGACGATAGCCAGAAACCGTTAACCGTGAAAAAGTGCCGAAGCAACCATGGCTGAAACATTTTACGCCTGAATGTATGTACTCAGCTGTCATCCTGTATGGTTCGTTGACTAGTGATGGGCACAATAGGCCTGCATCCGAATGTGGATTGATCCGAATCCAATTGCTTTCGGATTCGA
Organism: Anopheles coluzzii; assembly: GCF_943734685.1. NCBI lineage: Eukaryota > Metazoa > Arthropoda > Insecta > Diptera > Culicidae > Anopheles > Anopheles coluzzii. The sequence continues at coordinate 62,203,150 of NC_064671.1, read as the reverse complement.
ATCCGGATCAACTCCGGAGTTTATGACGGGGGAGAGGGGAGTTGTTGCGTTTGAATAATTTCCTTTTTAAGTTCTTTTGTAGATTTCACCATCCTTTGTAAATTATTCATAATAATAAACTACATTTCTTAATTAGAATTACTTATTCTGCACTATACAGTGTTATTTTTTTTGTATGGTCTTCTCATCGAATATCATCGAATGTTATCGATTTAAACTTCCCGCTTCACGGTGCGACGCCATTTCGCAGGATTTCTGGTTGCACGGTATCAGTTCATGGCCACATCATGCATATTCTGTTCCTAATTTTTGTTAAGTATTTAGACTGATAAACAGAGAGTGGTCAGAACAAGATCTTCCAGTTCATCATATAGCGTTCTGGTCATACTCTAGATGTGCAAACATGCTGTAATTGTGGAATGGAAGTTATCTTGCGAATCAGATTGGTCCTGGTAAATGTTGACAGGATGTACCATATCAGGATGTTGTGTTGTGCAGTTATCTTCACGATTCTCAGCATGAACAGTGTCAGATATGGGTAGTTCACTATCCTTGTTGTTATTGAAACAGTGGTCGAAAACATAAAACATCATTTTTGTAACGTTTCCTAAAACAATCGTTTTTAAGACGATATTTTTAGGCTCGTATTTAAGAAGGTTTTTTTGTTCTGAAGATAGACGTTTTATGCTTGACTTTTTTTCAAAATTTTTCCAATAGCATTATAATTGTAAAATTTTCGTGGTAAATATTCTTCAGCACGAATGAGGTTTTAGAAAAACACGCTTTCATGAGCAAATGGATCGAGAAAAAACGCACGAAAAACATTATTTAACATGTACCACACACATATGCCTCAAACAATTACTACGACACTTCTCCTTCTGGAAATAGTTTTATATTGAATGATTGCTTATTATCAAAGCTCTTATTTGCCTGAGCGAAAATTAAAATCCTAGAAGTGTTCAATATTTACCGATTGCGATCTTGATTTCACATTAGCACCGAGAAACGCACCAGAAACATACATGATTTTACTCGTGAGGCGAGATTTTGCTCATTATGAAAGGTATTTGTTGAGCTATTAGGTTTGCTCGTTATGTGAAAAACTCGTAATAAGCGGTACTCGTCAGAAAAAATTATCATAAATTGTAATCAATATATTGCATAGCAACAAAGCATTTGGAGTGAAATATTAGTTTCAAACAGAATAAGAATTATTTAAAACATCGTTCAACATCGTATGTATTTATAAACCATTGAAAATAGAAAATAGCGCTCGATCAGGTTCTCGCCTGTTCAATTTCATTGTATTTATTAAGCTCCATACTTTTAACTACACACACACCGAATTTACATTACAATAAACTACAATCGGCAACTGAATACGTTTCCAATACAAAAATACATACGTAGTTACGCTTCAATGAAGGCAACATGTGGCCTGCGCAAATATGAGTAATTTACTTTTTCGTGTGTTGATCTTATTCATCTTATTCTTATTCATTCATAAGCAATTGTTTCTCTCATTTTCTCTCTCTCTCTCTCTAATTCAGTACTTAAAAGCGTAGTTGACCATACAATTCCATTCCATAAGCTAGTCTCCAAAGATTCGACATTCAGCGTCTAGCGGAGTGCAGGTAAAAAATCACTACTCGATCAGTCGTTTTTCTAGTCCTGAGTGTGCGTAGTGCTCACAGAATCTTTGATCTACCCAGTGTGTTTTATTGCTCTTTCTTCCCACCGCCCCTCACAGTGCTCTACGCCGATGTGTGCTCTGAACTAACTAGTCAACAACGTCAGCTTAAAAACCGCTCCACGCGATGGGAAACGAAAAGAAGGACCCCGGCGGGGTCGGCGTCCAGATCGAGTCACCGTCCCCGGTGCCGTCCGGTTGCGGTGGTTCGGCCGCCTTTAACATGATCACCAACATCAATCTGCCCGTGCCACTGTCGCTCGAGGAGAAAAAGTTCCTCCTCGCGGTGGAACGTGGCGATCTGGCGAGCGTCAAGCGGATCCTCCAACGGGCCCACCGGCGACGCAACGTGAACGTCAACTGTGTAGATTCGTTGGGGCGAGGGGCGCTGACGCTGGCCATCGAGAACGAAAATCTCGAGATGGTTGAACTGCTGGTGATCATGAATGTGGAGACGAAGGACGCCCTGCTGCTCGCGATCAACGCGGAGTTCGTCGAGGCCGTGGAGTTGCTGCTGGAGCACGAGGAGCTCATTCATAAGGATGGTGAACCTTACGTACGTTACTTGTTGGATCGCGGATTTAATCAATGGTCACACTTACCTCGGATCGTTTTTTTACTTTGCGCAGAGTTGGCAACGGGTGGATATTAACACAGCCATGTTCACGCCGGACGTTACACCGCTGATGCTGGCTGCCCACAAAAACAACTACGAGATCCTGAAGATTCTGCTCGATCGTGGCGCAACCTTACCGATGCCTCACGATGTCAAGTGAGTGGGGAGAGGGTTTAAGCTTTCGGGTCGTTTTGAAGCTTTCAACTTCCTTCCTTTTCTGCCCCCTACACAGATGTGGTTGCGATGAATGTATCCGTCGCTCGTCGGAAGATTCACTGCGCCACTCGTTGGCCCGTGTGAACGAGTACCGTGCGCTGGCAAGCCCGTCACTGATTGCGCTCAGCTCGCAGGATCCGCTGCTGACGGCGTTCCAGCTGTCCTGGGAGCTGCGCAATCTGGCCTTTGCCGAGCAGGAGTGCAAATCGCAGTATCTGGAGCTGCGCCACCAGTGTCAGAATTTCGCGGTGGAGCTGCTGGACCAGTCCCGCAGCTCGCAGGAGCTGGCCATCATTCTGAACTACGATCCGGAATCGCCGCCCTACATGGATGGCGATCACATGAAGCTGACCCGGCTGGAGCTTGCGATCGACTACAAGCAGAAGAAGTTTGTGGCCCATCCGAACATTCAGCAGCTGCTGGCGGCCATGTGGTACGAGGGTGTGCCCGGCTTCCGGCGCAAATCAGCCGTGGAGAAGATTGCCATCATCGTCCGTACCGCGGTACTGTTCCCGATCTACTGCATGCTCTACATGATTGCGCCGTCCTGCGAAACGTCCAAGTTTATGCGCAAACCGTTCATGAAGTTCTTGATCCATGCGTCGTCGTATCTGTTCTTCCTGTGTAAGTCATACGCGTCAACTAACACCTTGCTCTGTTCCTCCACTCATTCCGTTTTCCTTCCTCTGCAAATGCATAGTTTTGCTCATTCTCGTCTCGCAACGGGCGGAGGTGCAGGTGGTGCTCCTCTTCGGCACGGAGAGCATGAAGCGAGCGCTGCAGGAAGAGTTGGCCCGCCAGCGAGGCAACGGGCCAACGTACCTCGAGTGCCTCGTCGTCATCTACGTGATGGGCTTCATCTGGGAGGAGACGCAGGAAATTTTCAAGGAAGGCATCCGCAGCTACCTCCGCAACATGTGGAACTTTATCGACTTCTCGCGCAACTTCCTCTACTGCTGCGTGGCGCTGCTGCGCGTCGTCGCCTACATCCAGCAGACGTCGCAGATATCGGCCGACCCGAGCACGGCCTACATCGCGCGCGAACACTGGGACGACTTCGATCCGCAGCTGATCGCGGAGGGTCTGTTCGCGGCGGCCAACATCTTCTCCGCCCTGAAGCTGGTGCACCTGTTCTCGATCAATCCGCACCTGGGACCGTTGCAGATTTCGCTCGGCCGCATGGTGATCGATATTGTCAAGTTTTTCTTCATCTACTCGCTCGTGCTGTTTGCGTTCGCGTGCGGTTTGAACCAGCTGCTGTGGTATTTCGCTGATCTGGAGAAATCCAAGTGCTACAGCTTGAAGGGTGGCCTGCCGGATTGGGACAACCAGGGCGATGCCTGCATGAAATGGAGACGATTCGGAAAGTGAGGGCGTGATTCGTGAGGGAGATCTCAAACGATCGTTGGCATGCATTCACACGTTATTTTCTTTCATTTCTTCCCCCCTTCGTTACAGCTTGTTCGAGTCCTCGCAGTCACTGTTTTGGGCCAGCTTCGGTATGGTGGGGCTGGAAAACTTCGAGCTGCAGGGCATCAAGTCATACACGCGCTTCTGGGGCCTGCTCATGTTCGGTTCGTACAGTGTGATCAATGTGATCGTACTGCTGAACCTGCTCATCGCCATGATGTCCAACTCGTACGCGATGATCGACGAGCACTCCGACACGGAGTGGAAGTTTGCCCGGACGCGCCTCTGGATGAGCTACTTTGAGGAGAGTTCCACGCTGCCGCCACCGTTCAACATCTTCCCGAACATGAAGCACGTGATGCGCCTCTTCGGCAAGAAGAAGAAGCGTGATCTCAAGCGTGAATCGACCATTGTAAGAAGTCCTATCCACCCCCTTCCATCCGAATGAATAATTGTTTTGTTGTACTCCCCACACAAACACAGCGTCGTAAGGAAGATAAGGAGCGGGCCGAACGGTACACCAACGTGATGCGGGCCCTTGTTTGGCGCTACGTCTCGGCAATGCATCGCCGCATGGAACAGGATGCAGTCACCGAGGACGACATCAACGAGGTCAAGACGGAGATCTCCGCCATGCGCTACGAGCTGTTGGACATTTTCGAGAAGAACGGCATGGATGTGTCCGCTGTTGATCGCAAGGAGAAGGGTAAGTTGTTGTCCCGATTGCATTCCGATAACAGGACACCTGATGTGCTTTGCTCGTCTTGCAGCCGTGTTGGCGAAGCGTATGAAGATCTGGGAGCGCCGGCTCATGAAGGACTTCCAGGTTGCGCCGGTAGAGATGACCGAGCAGGAGGCCGAAGAGGAGGAGGAGGAGGACGCGAATCCTCTCGCCCGGTTCCGGCGGGTCGCCAAGAAGGTGGCCAACAATACGACCTCCGCCAAGTGGGGCCAGGTAATGACCGGTGTCGGCGTGGAGATAAACACGCAAATCGGTCGCTGTCGCAATCGGGACAGCTTCCGCCAGCAGCAGCAGCTCCAGAAGGCCATGGCCGAGGCGCGCCGTCTGGTGGAGCGCAGTCCGTTGCCCCGCTCGCGCAGCGCTTCGCCCGGCATCGAAGCCTACGCCGACGAGACGACGACCACGCTGCTGAACCTGCTGAGCCAGCTGGCCGAGGAGGGTGACGCGTCGCCCGGTAACACCCTCAACCTGCACGACGCGAAGAGCGGTGCGGCCACGCCGCTGAACATGCTCACCGCGCAGCTGCAGGCCGCCCTCAGCAAGACACCGTCGCCGCGCATGGGCAAATCGCCGAAGCCGGCCGGCGGTGGGCTCAGCGTAGCGACCGGCGGTGGTCGCTCACGCTCGCCCGGCGGCCTATCGCGGCTCGAGGGCCCATCGGTGGCCAGCAAATCGCCGCTCGCGTCCATCGCCGGCAGCAAATCACCTTCTCCGGACGGCACACCGGCGCCGGAGAAGAAGAACAACCTTCAGGTGAAGTCACCGCCCCCTCCGCCCATCATGTCGCCACCGCCTTGCAAGTCCCCTCCGCCGTCCACGGTGCAGTCACCTCCGCCGCCGATCCTGCAGTCGCCGCCGCCGACCATCCACATCACGCGTACCGAGTCGCAGCTGGTGAAGAAGCAATCCGGCTCGAAGGATAGCAACGAGTGCGAGGAGGAAACGGGTGCTCCGTCCTCACCTCCCCCAGCGGCGGAAGTGCCAACCGTCGTGCACAGTGACGATCCGGATCCGCTCGTGTCGGGCGTTAACTCGCCGCCGAAGGTTATCAAGCGCAAGGCGCCGGCACCGGTTCCGGCCGCGTCCACCGGGGAGGACATTGCTGTGGCACGCCCGGTTGCTGTGAAACCGCAGCCCGGGCAGGGTATGCTCCCACCGCCACCGTCGAAGGAGGACGGTGGTGCCGCCCCTGCCGGCACCATCATTCCAACCTTAAGCACCACACCGGCAACGCCGCTTCCCTCCCACAAGGCCGTTGCTGCTCCCAGACCACCGTCACCGTCGGCGCCTCCAATAGTAGCTTCGCCGCCACCAACCGTCGCGAGCCCACCGCTGGTGCCGCTCATCAAAACCGAGCTAATGGCCGACGGTGAATCATCGGAAGCGGGCAAGAGTTGCTCGATCGGCAGCAAGGAGAGCCTGATCGTTGGCGGAGGCGACGCGTCGGCCGATGCGGCCCGGGCCGCCTCCTCGCCGGTCTGTCTTCGTCCGTACCGCAAGGTGGACGATGTGACCACCATCAAGCGTCAGCCGAAGAGTGGTTGGCTGTAAACGAACCGGGCCGATGACCTGGGGGCGTGGAAGGCAGCTTCGTTGTGTGATACTCGCATGAGGTGGTGGTGATAATGATAACCTAAAAAAATACAAATAGAATTTGAATCAGCAGATGCACTTAACAATTCCAACTAACTAAACGAAAAAAGGCTTAGCATCTGCAGACAAGAAAAAGCTTTTCCACGTGAAACCTATGTTTGTTGTATTTGAAATTTACCAAATGAATAAAACAAAAAACTGACTAAAGGCATCCTTTTGCAATGAGAGAGGGCCGCCAACCAAACGATCGAACTTTTCTCTAGCAAACGTCATCATGAGCTTCCAACACACCGAAAGCACCGTATATATGTTCTTTTGTTTCCAATATGGGTTGTATATATTTTTATTTCTGTTTTCCGTTGGACATCGTGCATCGGTGCCGATTTGTTCCACTAGATACAAATAGATTTAGATTAGTGATTTCCCGCACTGCCGCCGCTTTGCCTTTGGAAGGACCACCAACTGAACCAAGGGTACAATGAGTATACGGCTCGGCGAAAAATTGAAACCTCTTTCACTGTTGCCCTATCATATTGCACATTGCCTGGTTGCGGATCGTGGTTCCTTCGCCAACGTTTATCCCCATTCTCGCTAATATTCACCACGGTTAAGCTTCCTATCCTGACGTCTCTCTGTTGCTTGCGGAATAGTATTAATGTATCTGATTTTATATCTTTAACATGAAGCAGGTCTCTTTTATAAAGAGCAAGTATATTGTTTGTGTACGAGTTGTAACTGTCACCCTGTCTATTGATAGCTTTTATGTTTAGCTCATATTATAAATCATTTTAATGTTTCAAGTTGGGCGGGGATAATGTATGCAGGATAATGTTTTGTAATTGTGATTGTTGTATGTTGATTTCGCAGTTTTCGCTTTCTCTCATCGCACATCGCACCGCCTCTATCTCGTGGCAATTGGGTTAGATATTTTCTATCGCTTGTCTTTACACGTTTCTTAGCACATATCTAACAGGAGATCAAACGGTTCCGAATTGCTTGCAATCCTAGACTCTCGCGCGCGCGCGCCCATCTAAGGACCAATACTCGCAACAGAACAATACACTAAAACAAAATTAAGGATAAGGAAAGGGTGGGTACTGTTTACAAATCAGGCTCGGCATTGTAGCATTGAGTTTAGCGCGCAAATTTGTTTCGCTCAGAAGGCGTACTAGCTACGCTTCTATACATTCGTGGGTTCCTGACATCGTTTGCTTCCTTTGTATAAACACATCGTTTAGTGTTCCCTAAAACAAATCAGAGGTTTCCTAATTTTATGAACTTTCTTTGAGAAAATATATCTTCTACGGTATAAATTATTAATTTTGGGTAAGAAATCACTAGGTGTGATAGAGTGAAGGAAAAGGAGAGTTTACTGTTTATCTTTATATTGCTATTGCATTTTTCGCTATTTTGTTGTGTCGTTTGCGGATATATGTTGTTACTTTTTGTATTGTTTTCTTCTTTTTGTAGTTTGCTCTCCAAGACGATCTTTTCAACGCTTATCATTACTGCCCACTCTTGCTATTCGACTATGGTAACGATAAATGTTGTTTCACCCTATGTTGGTTCCCGACAGAATACTCTTTTCCAATGCTTTGGGCTTCGATAGAAAAAGGAACGATTTGATTTATCCTGTAACTCAGATCAATCAAATCGTGCCTTTTGTTGTGCGCACCCTCGCATCATAAACGTAAATGTTTTCCGAATTTTACACCATTTTCCACTCTCGATTTGGCACGAGAAGTTACATACTAGTGTTCTGTTAGCTTGCTCCTCCTTAAATCATACTTAGGCGTTTAGACGAAGAATTATTATATCATACAAAATACCCGCTCGACGATGTGGGATTCTTTTTATAGTTTGAAGCACATTCGTTGAGAAAATAAAAGAATAATGAAAAAGACTAGGAAAGTAAAGAAAGCAGAGAAACGCCTGTGCTAAAAACATTTATCATTAACTAACGCATTATCACAAGTGTTTGTGTGTGTGTCTGTGTGTATCCGTGAAAACAACGTTACTTCTTGCATATGCGTTAGTATGAGATCACTTTTCCAACATGCGAATGTTGCAGATCTGGTCTAACTTTAATGTTAAGAGTATATTTTCGAACGTTCCGTGCTGTATTTTAAACTAATATTAAAAAAAATCGTTTCCGCCTAAACCGAACAATCAACACATTTATGGTTAATATAATGGTTTAAGCTCTGGAAACGATTTCCCTTAAGATAGCATTATAAATCGTGCTTATTTTTTTACAACGTAAAAGAACAATGTAATACAACATTCCCTTCTGAGGTCATTCATTCGTGTTCCTATTCAATTGCACAACCTTGTATACTGTTTCATTGTCAAGCTTCCTTCAAGCGATAGATCAGACACCGGAAGACGCAAAACAATTTATTTTGTAAGTTGTTTTCCATCTCCTGTGTCTACGGATTGATCCATCGGTCATTGAAAGCTTGAATAAATCAATTAAACAGCGTACGATGCTTGTTGCCTCCCTACAGCTTTTTCAAATTTCTTATGAATGTTTAATTTATTTATAATTTGTGAACTCAAATATAGTACTTATTCAAAAAATAAAACTAATAATATGTACATACACATAAATATACAATTACAAAAATAAAAAAATCTGAGAGATACTTCTTGCAATAAAAAGTAACCACAGACCAACGAAAAGAGAAGTATTGCGGGGGTTGTGTGTTTATACGATCAAACTGGTTAACTTACAAGAATTACTATAGTTATGGATTTCGAAAGAATGCAATATGAACATTGCAATTAACCCCAACTAACGTAAATATCAAAATTCTGGTGTAAATATGGTTCGAAAAATATAAGAAAAGCCAAAAACAACTATACCAAATAAAAGGTACCGCTGCTGTCCTTGGTTGCTGCAAACACGGAACACAAAGTGTTTCCTAGCTCACATTTGAAGAGTTACTAAGAGTAAAAAAAGATAACTGTTACGACTATTGACAGACAGTACGGTTTCCGGGAGCGCTCGCGCACTTTTGCCAGAAAGTAATGTGAAGCAAATATACCCTATATTCCGACACTGTCGCATTACACTGACGTCGCCGCCGTACAGTCGTGGAATAGTGTCCGCTGGGTGCTGTTGTGGAGGAAAGTAACGTGTTTCGATGGTCCAGAGGTTTCTCTCATGTCAGATGGCACACTGAAGTGTTTTAGTTTGCTGTCGATGCAGAAGCCTCCTGCGGACCACCGGCAGCACCATCACCATTCTCGGACGACGAGGAAGAAGCACCCATCATCATGCGTACCTTTTTGGCGGAAATTTTCTCCACCGCAACAGTAGACGACAGGCGACGCTTGCGTTCTTTCAAAAATTCTGAAAAGAGACAAACACAATGATATGTTAGATATGCGGGCTACACATTAAAGAACACATTTAAAATTATTTTTTGAATAAAGCAGTGGTTCGGTATGGAATGATAAACAATTTCCTCCCTTGATCTATCCTTAGGATGAAAACTGAATACGATTGACGACCGCAGAACAAATACGAAAAAAAGGTCATCGAAAAGATCACCAACGACGACGATCTAGCTACGTGTCGGATCGTGTTGGCCGGATTGCAGAGGGCCGGTCAAACCACCACCGGTCAATAAGTAGACGAAAATAGCGAAAAGACAAGCAACCACACGAAGAACGCTTATCAAATTGAAACGATCCCGGGAGAGCGAAGCGTTTGAAAACAAGCCAGTTTGAACAGATAAGACACAGTAGTCGGCAATCGCTCGCGTAAGGGGAGCGGACTCTAATTCTAAGTTGCTGTAGAAAGCGATAGAGACAATCAAGACCATAAACAATTTGCTACGGCCTTTCAATGCGATTCGGTTGTGCCGTTTTGTGCCTTTACTAGAGTACATGGCGAACTTGAAATGAATCATACGACAGACAGACTGACTACACACGCTGTGGTAGACAAAGCTTCTCTCATCTCTCCCTCTCTGATGTAGCGTACCTTCGCGTCTCATACTGTGCGGACTACATTTATCTAAGCATTAGCGTCGCTCTAACAAACAAATTCAATCCCTACTAGAGACAAAAGCGATGTTTGCTATTTTTGAAGATATAACAGCCTTTTTAGAACCCAATTAAAGTGAAAAGGGACTTGACAACCGGCGTTTCGACCATAACTGACCGCAACGAATCGTTTGTGTCCGGCATAGAAAGCAAGCAAAATACGATGCAGATGCATCCTTCAGGACCACAAAAGCGCTATCAAAACGCGCGCGCTCAAACGCTTAACGAGCTTCAAAGTGACCGTTACTAATGTTTCGAAAAATTCCTGTTTCGCACAAAACCCATATTCACCGCTCCCGAGCGCAAACAGATGGTAAAGTAGGCTCTGCACGCTCGATTAACCATCTTATCCTGTCGTCGTCCCCGTCGAAACACACCACAAAACACTCTCTGGCTGGGCAGCATTTATCTGGCGTGCATTTCGGAACCATTTTTGACAGGAACCACCCGAACCGAAACATAATTTATGCACCGTATGTAGGCGCTGGCCGAGCTAATTTCAACGACAACATCACCACAACAACGTCAGCGCGTAAAGGCCAAAAACCGCTGTTACGGTAAAGCTTCGATGCACTTCTCTCATCTTTTATTCATTTATTGCTCATTTTTAGCCCGTGTACGAATGAACAAGAACCGATAAACCACATGATCGACAGGAAAGATACAAAAGATACCTCACCCAACGCACGTGGCCTACGGTATGGTACGTTGCGGATCATATGGCGCCCGTGTGTAAAACGATTGTAGGCGGAATATTCGCTACCGGTTCCGGTTCTAGGCGTGACACACACAAAAAAAGGAATTTTAAACCCGGCATAATGGGCACATGCCATTTCCAGCAGCGCGTAGTGTGAGTAATTTATTCAAATGTATGCACTACATTTCTTTTTTAAAAGCTTTTAAAACATTACCGGAACTCTGCAACGCCAGTACCCTAAAAATTCAATTTCACCTCACATCTGTTAGACACGCCAAACCTTTTTTGCTCGAAAGGGCAAACGTCCTTCTATCTCTTGAACCACACACATATCAAAGATCACCGAAAGCGCGTGCCATTTTTCGACTTGTAAGCAGCAAGAAAAAAAACTCTTCAGCGGCACCACATCTGTTACGAAAAACACAACCAAAACACGGCCAGCCAGGTAATTGCCGAAACGAGGTGGTTTTGTTGATCGCCGAGTGAAACAGAATGACTCTCGTACGCATGCCTTGAAATGGCACAGCAGAACGATTGGAGGGATGAAAGAAGAAAAAAGCATCTGTTCCCTTTAAAAATTGCTTCGTAAGAGGCTTCCGTTTCTTCTTTTCACACGACACGGTCCAAGCCTAGACAGAGCGAGAGGAGAAAGTGTGTGTTGGGTCGGACTTGTTGATCCTCAGAGCCAGTGCTACCTGTGCGTTTTTGTCAAGCCTGTGTAACCTCCGTCAGGGAGGGTTTAGTCATTAAAAAGTCAGTCGAAAAGAAACTGGAACCAAAATCTTAATTCCATTAATAGTTGGCGCCTAACTTTGCCTATGCTATATGCGAACTCTGGCTGCGAAATAGTATTGGTAACATTGTGAAATCAAAACAAACCATCTAGACAAGCGCGTTGCGCGGCGATGATTGTAGCGAAGTTTGCGCGGGAAATCAAGAGTTGGAATTTCAAGGACAGCAACAGTTCCTCCAAACTCTCGATCAACAACGTGTTTAGAGGATTGGATCCTTCTATCACAGCATAACCTTTGCTATCTTATGCTGCCGTGTACGGTCCAATGAATTTGATTCTTCTTCTAGCAGACGCTTTGTGGGATAGCTTGTTCTTATCACAGCACGTTCTTTCCCTTACACCGTCTGATAAGCAGCACAGCGCAAACATATCGTATTCAAAATGGTAAATAGCCACCCGCTAGGCCTGCCGTGGTCTAATCGACAGAACGCGACGAGGCAGAGTGGCGTGTGTCGGGGTGTCACACCGTCAATGAGCACGAGCAGCATGAAGCAGATGTTCCACCCGCAAACACATTTGTGGTTTGTGTGTGGAGGAATTTAATTGCCACACAGCAAACAAGAGGCACTTCTTCCGCGACGCAGCACAACATAGGAGTACGTCGTCGTCGTCGAACGGCTGGAAGCTCAACAGTAGGTCATTCCTGACATGCTCAGTCTGGTTGACACTAAGTGGTTTATTTTGATTGGCATTAGAAGGGATATTATTAATGAAAATGATCCAACCGGTAGAGTTTGTTAGTGGATTACTACAATGTTCATAAATGTTTAAGATAAAAGTTATTTTATGCATAATCACACGAGCTTGTTGAACTGATCCTGATTTTTGATCGTCCGTCGGAAGCGATTGCAAAAAGAGCAGCAAAAACCAAGCTCCACAGTTCCAGGATCACGTTTGGACATGATTTTTTATTCCTTTCGCAACGCCACTCTCCCGGCAGGTCCATTGTCGTGCATCGGGCGTCACCTATCTCGAACAAGGCACGACACTACGAGGCCGGTACGGACGCGCCGTGGAGCACACGCCAAAACGTGTATCTTTGCAACCTCCCGTTAGACAGGATGAAACGTGTTTACGCTTGCGTCGCGTAAAGTAACTGTGTTCGCGCGTTGACTCAGCCAAAATAGCAACCCCAAAGGGCAGCAAAAGAGGATGGTAGCCATGCTGCCCGGGTGAGTAGGGGTAAAAACAAGTGAAACGATAGGAGTCTGTCTTTCTTGAATCAGGCAGCGGTAGGCGGGTAAAAAGGAAATCAACCACAGGGTAGGCGTCTCCCGTAGGGGTTGTTTTGCAGCGAAACACAGGTCGCAACAAACAAACCAACCAGTGCACCCGACCAACACAGATGATGATGAAATTGACCAAAATCCACCTGGCAGACGACAGGCAAACCCTTTGCTTCGATTATTTACCCACACTCCGGGTACAGCCCTCGCCGTTGAGACCCTTCAAGACCCAGTCTTTGGCCCATTGTATGTGTTCCTTCTTCATTACGGGCGCGTTACTCAGCACACCTTTTGCGAAGCACTTTTAAATTTCGTACAAACATCTCGCGACGTAAACAACACAACAGATCCGCGTGAGGAAGAGAAAGCTTGCCAAAAGGGTGCAAAAGATAAAGAATACACACAAAAAAGCAGGTCACGGCGGCAGCGGAAGAGAATGAAGACTAGTATCGGGCAAATGAAACACTTAATGTTCCAGAATAATGTTAACAAAGTGAATGGTAAGCAAAAAAATTGTTCTAAATTAGTCGATCCATTGATTTATAAATCTCTTAATCCATCCTTCAATGTAAGCAGTACACAGTGCCATTATTTAAGAATTAAAAAAAATCATTTATGTTTTTCAATCGATCAAAAACATTCGATTTTTAGCATCACAAAAATAATAGTTTATCATAAAAAATAGTTTAAAAATAGTTACTGTTAAGAGTGATGTATCTTTTTCTTCAAAATCAGAACAGAAAAATAAACAAAAATAAGCTCCCCAAAACAACCAAAAATGGAACGAAAAAGGTGAAAGAACAAATCGTACAACACAAGCGAGAAAGAGAACATAAGAAATAAAACTGTACATCACTCCACAAAAACAAAACACACTAGCAACACGCAAGAGCGAATGGTAAAACAACAACTACCACCATCATCACACAGCCTGATTGCACTGTGCGCAGCGGCACCAGCATAAGACCAATTTTCTTCAGTTGAACTTTCATCGAAAAGTGCATCGCTGCAGTGCGTCGCGGCCGCAGAAAACCCGTTCGTCGGTTTATGTTCTGCTGCCAACTGCCGCGGTGATCGATGGGGAAGGGATGATGATGAAAGCATAAAAACAGCAGCACCAGTACTACGAACCTCGATCAAGAAGGAAGAAAATCCCCTATTTCCCTTCCTGCCGCTACCGATCACACCGGGGCAAGTGATCAAAAATTGTAAAAAAGAAGGAACTCGTTTCAATGCAGTACAAAACAAACGTCGCTTCCTCGCCGTGTTTCTGGTTTCCACCGTGACACTCCCGGGCGAAGGATTTATCTTTGGCTGGAAGACATTAAAAAAACGATGCTACAAAGGTAAGAGGAAAGATCTTTCCATGACTGCTGCTGCCTGATGGCGAAATTCGGTAGTTCGTGTACAAGAGCGTTACACCCCGGACGCCACGATCACTCGCGATCGTTAAATTGTGCCCTCGGGATGGACCCACTATCGTTCGCTGTGGAGCAGCAGCAGCAGGCACACACACAGCACGGACGCAGTAAAAGCGGAAAAACACACGCCAGAAAAATAATAATAATTTCATATTGCTGCTACCACGTACAATCTCGCTTTACGGGTGAGCCCGCGAGAGAAGATAAATAAATTGTACATCGAATGGCAAAACCAAAAAAAAAAACAAGACAAAATAAGGACGGACGAAAGGATGTGCTTTCGTTCAGCGTACGGCAGGTCTACAACCTTTGTCCAGGTGTCCACCACGGCCCAACAGCGGAAGGCAGCGGCAATCCGGTAGCGGTTTTGCTTGACGAATTAATGCAACGGACGCTTTGTTTTGTTCGATTATTCGAAAACAAATGGGGGAATAAAACGGGATGTGATAAAATGCATACGATCGGTTGACCTCCATATTATGGAACGGAATTATCCAAGCTTATCAAGCTTTACGTTTAAATTAGCAAAGAAACGTTATTTTATTACAGGTTTTTTTTGGTTCGATTATTTTGCATAGCAAAAGGCCGAAAGTAATTTAATTTGAGAATTCAACGAACATGAATTGTGTTGTTTTGCGGTTTCTTTTAAGCTATTATACCTTAAAACTATTATTATCCGCCATAGGTAAACCATACTACTAGCAATTAAATACCGACCAACAATACAAAAAGCCCTTTATTCCACATTGCAATTACGTGGAGCAAATCACCCTAAACAGTGTGATTAAAAACGTTTTCTTTTTGTTAATGAAAATACGCACAGACGGAATGTTGGACAGGAATACCCTTTTTGGAGTTGCATATCCTCAAATAGAAGGCACATAACATCCGGAACTGCACACGGTTCAAAGCACAATGGGGCTGGGATCGCTCAATAAAAAATACCGTTCTTTGATTTTGCCTGTGTTTGAAACGTTAGTCCCACAATAGCGCACACCATGCAGCAGCACCCAACGCTGCGGGATTTTGAGGTTGAAATACCGTACTACACAACGGGCGCAGCCCCCGTACAGTGCCTTTCTTACTCAATATACACCTTTAGCTGCTAGGGACCCCTGCTGGTAGCAAAATGACCTTTCCGACCGATGATTCTTTTCACATCCTAGAACGAGTATCGATTTCAAGAGAGGGATGATGGGTTTGCATTATTTCTCCAATTTAGACGTAATTGCAGCAACCGTAGGGAAACAGGAGAAACCCCTGAAAATTTTACTCGAGATTTAACCAAACATGTTTCGGTGTAGAAAACAAGCAAAAAAAGAAACCCCGGAAGGGACACCACATGCCATCTATTACGACGAACGGGCAACACGTGTGCACTTTCTTTCTTCCGGTTCGGAAGGTAAAAACTAATTTGCAAAAAATACCAAACAACTACCGGAAACATTGACCATGGATGACCTAGATAAGGAGAAGAAAAGGTAAGGATAGCTTATCCTATCTTTTTTAACATGTTTACCATAAGAGGCTAGGGTTTGGTGCATCATCAATTAGCTAACGGAATGTCCCGTATCCGGTCGCGATAGGAGAGTTTTAAAAACATAAATTCCAAACCATTGGTTGAAACACAGGTTGAAAAGGTCAGCAATAGTTTAAAACAACGAAAAAATGCTAAGAATTATGCTTAGACATTTGGGCTACATCAGAAACCTAGCTTATTAAAATCATTCCATCAACTTGGTGAATAGTAATTGAAGTTATTATCCGTACAAAAAATGTTCCACCGATTAAGCCATGCTGAAAATGATCGCTTCAGCTTCATGCAACCATAACAAACACACAATTGTACGTTTTATTTTAGTTGAAGAACCCGTGAAATATCTCCCATCGCAACTGCACACTAATTACACCAAGAACACTGGGGCAAAAGGGTGGCGGCCCCCCATTCTCCGACGAGGGAAACATATGGAGCATTAAAATCGCGACTGGAACAAGCTACAATTGTATAATTACACCTCAACGCAAGTGCACGAAGCGCGAAAAACAGAAAAGAATTACTCTTAGGACGGCTGTAGCTGTAAGACGAGCTCAATTAAGTACATTCGAAAAATGTTTCTGCTAACCGTGAAAGGTGCAGCAATTTCTTCTGTTTCTGTTCAAAAATCAAGAAGCATAGATCATCCAAAAGAGCAGCATAACTGTCATGCAGGCGAGCAGAAACATCCTACGCGTGAGGCGAGGTTCTTGAAGAAGCCCAAAAGAACAAAGGCAGACAGTAATAACGACCTTTTCTTCTCCCCCCGCTTCTTCTATCTGTCTTAGTAAGAGCTAACAAAAAAAACCCTCGAGAAGGAACCCCTCTGCTGAGGCTAAACGAGGGTGTGTAATATGGAAAATAGATCCGAAACAATGGGGATCTGTGCGCGATCGTTCCATGCATTTCCGTGTCCCCTTTCTTTCTCTCTGCTTTCCGTTCGCGCAGAGGAGCATGACACGGGCGTACACGCGCTGCGTTGCCGAGCAGATGTCGAGAATATCGTAAGGGAAATGAAAACGGAACATACATGTCTCGTCGGTGGTTTGTGTTTTAGAACGGCTGGCTGGCCGGTCAAAAGACAACAGTGTGAGTGGCCAAACCAAAAAACCGTTGGAAAAAGCGACGAACCATAAAACACACTCGAGGCTCCGCACATGCGCTTTTATTGGAGGTTGCCGCTGCTTGTTGGTTTGATAACAGGAAAGCAAAACAACACGGAACGAGATCATACACACATATCATGCGTATTGACCCCTTCTGGAGGTTCCACACAGTGATCATATGTTCGATGAGGTCAGTAAAACGAATTCATTATTTCACGCTGCACCTTCTTTTACGTCGCAGGAAGAGAGAAGGATAGGATAAAAAGGGTAGCAATACACAATCTTAAGATTGCTGCCTTGCCACGAAGGATATATTTTTGTGCACCCCCGCGGAACGTATTATGTATTTTTCTGGTTTTTAATAAGTTCAACGGTTACGATTCATTTTTTTCATCCTTTCTCTGAGAAAGTATACTTTGCTTCGTTTCTTTTAGGGGAAGATTTTAAACACCTGGGTGTCAGTAACCTTAAGGCTTTAGGGAAGGAATAATCGATTTTCTGGAACAAACGTATTTTTTTTTTGTTCCGGGCAAATTGATGAAGATTCCCACACGATTTAGGGTAAATGTGCCATACTGTGTGCGTGTAATTGAGAACGTTTATATTGGCTTTTTAGTTCGTTCAAGCAGTAAATTAAACACTTGGGCAAATTGTCTTCACTCCGGTGAAACCAGGGAACAGAAAGCAGATCGATTCTTACCACAAGTAAAAAAACCATTGCTTAGTGAAGGTTCCATTTCACCTCTTTAGCAAATTGATACTCTTATTGCTAATTATTGACACAGAAAGAGATACAAATTCTTTCACCTTCCCATCATAAAAAGGGGAAAAAGCAATTCCCGACCAGTCAGCATCAACCGTGCACACCAAGTGTTAATTGGCGGTCATTAAAAATAATCAATAAGGCGTGAAGTAACGTTAACAGAATGCATTCCCGATGGTACGATTTTGATTTTGTATATTTTTTTTTCAGGGCGAAAGTTCCAATAATTAGCTTTGTTTTAATTATTGTTACCAATGCACCCATACATAAGGGCGGAAAATGGGCAAGTATACAAAAGGAAGGAAACGTATCCAAGGACCCAGCAGTAAGCACAAACTCACCTGTAATCTGTGGCTGTCGCAATTTCGAACCCTTCGAGGACGACGGTTTTGGCGACTGGCTGCGCGCCGCGCACTTCTTCTTGGGCGAGCTGGGCATTATCGGGTAGGTCTGGACCGATTCCTGCTCTTCCTCCTCCTCTTCGGCAGGTGACAATGACGAGAGCGTACCATCGAGAGACTCCACACTGCTGCCCCGGTTTGCACGTTCCGCCCGCTGGTCCATCAGTTCGTCCGACGAAAGGATGTCGACCGAGCTGCTGCTGGTGCTGCTACTGCTACGCTCCAGTCCCGCCGGTCGCCTAGTGCCCGGTATCACGTGTGCGGCCTGCGTCAACGTGACCACCGGCACACGGTTCGTTCCCACCGGTTCCCACTGCAGCGGACCGTCCAGGGGCTTTTCGAGGTTGAAGTTGAAGTTCCATTTCTTCCGCTTTTCCTCGCTCGCCTTTTGCATTTGACTTTTGTAGTAACTGCGGATAAGATGGAACAAAAAGGGTATTTAGCAACATGAGCAATGGTAGAAAGGGATTAAATAAACATATTCCGTTGTAAAGTACACTTACTCCATGAATGCTTTCGGTTCGACCGAACCGAACAAATTGCGCTTGGTGCGGTTCAGCAGGCTTTTGGCCGGCGACAGTCGTTTGTAGTTTTTGATCGGCGGCACCGGGGAATAGTGCAGCCGCTCGATCGTCTGGTTGTACACCTGTGCACCCATTTTACTAATTGCTTGTGAATATTGCTTCGCGCACACACCACCACGGGAGGCACAATGAAAATGCACGCACGCTTGTTTTGCAAATGTTTTCGGCTTGCTGCTGCTGGTCTGTTTGTATACACACGCGCACTGCTTCTGCTTCTTTCACTTGTCAATCTGACAAGCCCCGCACAGCGATTCGAGACGGGTCGCGAATCCCTTGTTTTTTGCTAAGATGGCGTCGTGCGTTCGGGGCACAAATAAAACCTTCACTGCGTCGTTCACAGTCATTCACCCGTGATTGCACCCGTTTCGATCGGCACAATTTAATCGGCAGAGTTTCCGTACTTTCTAACACCCTTCCGAGACGGTCGTCAAATTTTCAACACGCCCTTTTCATACTTTTTGTATAAAATAGAACGCGATTGCATCGCTCCCTTTATCGTTCGCTTTCGACACACGCACTGCGGCGATCGCACTCATACACGCATACACACGGGTGCGCACTGTTCTTTGTTGCCACCACTACTACCACACAACCGTACACCAGCGATTTTCGATGGCCCTTTCCACGCTACTCACGCAAGCGCACGGGCATGTGTTTGTGTGTGCGGGGTTTTGTCGTCTCTTTATTTTTCAAGCAAGCTTCAATTTTGAGGTTATGATGGGTAACCTCGTAACGGGCGTAACCTGTTTATAGTTTGCGTAGACACTGACGTTTATGGCTTGCGTTGTTGTATTTTCACTCACTTGTGGTGTAAGCTGTTTGTTGAAAATCTTGCCCTTTTGCAACAATTTTCGTCACAAAATAGCCGCGCAACTTACAACAAGAACGGAGCCAGTATATTAACTCTTTCGAACACACACAAAGAAGCGTACCCTTTTAGCGAGATTTTACACACGCGTCGGTTTCACCAGCGGGAAGGCCTTTGCCTTGCCGTTTTAAAACCACGGTAAATTTTACTTCACCAAAACGATGTTCCCTTGCTGCTAGTTAACTACCACCAAGTCACTGATATTTTACACCAACCAGGTCGGATATTGCGATGGGGGAAATACGCACAACAGCGAGAGCTCGATCGAGACCGAACTGTACTCGCCGAAGTTTTCAACAGTAATGCGGTGCGTTATAGGCGTTACATGCGATGCTAGCGGAGGTTCGCTTGCTTTCGTACACAGTCCACACGCACACACAGTATCAATTGAAAGAACATGCTCGCATGTGTGTATGTGTGCGTGACGGTAGAGGGGAGTTTTAAACATTAGAGACATGGTGAAGAAAGGTATTGAAATTGAGCGTATCACACACAGGTAAATATCGTTACTAAAAAAATATTTTTTTATCTAGAATTTATGGGAAATTTTTCCATAGTTTGGAATATTGATCATATTTTCCGTGATGTTTACGTTTATTTTAATTGTTTTTTTCTTTCATACACATAACTCGTATTCGTTCTACGTATATTTCGAAATAAGTATATTTTGGAATAACGTTTAGTGACTTGTATAAAATGTTTTTTTTTTTCTTCGAAAGCCGAAATCTGAGATATTGATATATTAAGTAAACTGTTCAGATATGTTTTGTCACAAATTCATCATATAAAATAAAGATGATAATCATACAAAACAAAAATGTGTAAAAGTTTAAAAAAACAATAAAAAATTATTATTCCAAAACACAGTTTTGCAGGTTTTGTGAATCATAAACATCGTATAATTTTTTTTATATTATCAGTTTTACAAAAACAAATATATCTTCTTCATTTGGCACAACATTTGGTTGTCGGTCAAGGCCTGCCTGAACCACAATGGGCTTGGCTTTCAGTGACTTTTTGATTTATCCAAAACAGGATAATCAGTCCTACGTATAGGGGCTCGGTCCATTCGAGGCTAGAACCCGTGACGGGCATGTTGTTAAGTCGTACGAGATTACAAAATTATATGGAAATGGCAAACAAACATTATATACAATACAATTATATATTAATTTGAAAAAATCATAAAAAGTAGTTTAAAAGATAGACAAAGGTGTTTATTTTTGTAATGCCTTGAATTTATTTTATAATAAAAGGCACAAAAACAGGGTGGAAACACCTTGAAAATTATATCAATTTATAGCACAAGTGCTAGTAAAAACAGTGTTAGTAAAAATCCATCATACTCAACATTTAAAAATAAAATAACATAAACTAAAAATCAACCATGTTTATGCTATGTTGACATACCCTCTAGGGGTTTTATGCTTGCGCAACGCATGATGCCATGCGCACGGAGAAAAAGCGAAGCTAGCGCATAGCAGAAAGAAGAATTATGTTTTCTTTTTCCACACCACACAGCATTAACCAAAAAAGTTTGTTCCTTCTTACACGGTCCTTCTTTTCTCCACAACTAACCTTGATGTGTAGGGAGTTTACGCTTTGCTCTATCTTTTGCTTGTATGTCACACTGCATCTCGCTCCACACTGCTCTATCTGTCTATTTCTCATCCCTTTTTGCTTTGATTGCGTCGTTCGACCACGTTGCGTGGCTGGTTTTTAAATCGCCTCCAATCGAATAAAAGGCTTGGTCGGTAGTCGCGGGGGGTTTCTTGCTCTCGCGGTGCTGTTCTTTTCGTTTCCTTCCAGGGTTTTTTTTTTATATTCAGGCTTGGGATTCAAAGCCACAACCACGAGACCACGCACATATCGTTCTCGTAGCGTCGTAGTCGTCGGTGGAGATTTAAAAATGATGCCCGTCTCTTCCCCGCCGTGTGTGCGTGAACCGTTCTGGAGTTGCGTGCTGTTGAGCGATACTGCGTGGTGCGTTGTCTCCGGAGTTTTGTGTCTCGTGGTTTCTGCTCCCGCATGTGCTTATCATGCCTTCACGGGGCAGAAGATGGGACTTTTTTCTGATTTTTCTTTTCAACGTTTTTAAATTTTCAAAACAACCGTCGTTTTCGGAGTTTCTTTCCCCTTTTTTGGTGCTGCCCGTCCGCGTGGTTCTTCCGTAGATACCTGTTCCTCGTTCATCATCGCTTTGCCCGGTTGCTTGGTTTTAATTCTTGTTTTGTTTCTTGATTTCAAAACTCCTTCCATCCGGACGTGGGAACGACGTAGGGAGTGGGGGCTGGGTATTTTAAATCCTTCGCTACGGATGCGATGAAACGGACGAATTTCAAACGGTTGTGTTTCCACGCTTTACGCCCTGCGCAAACGCCTACTTTGCCTCGGTGTGAGCGCATCACGTGGTGGAAAAGGAATGGTTTACCGGTGACGCATACGCATATCGGATACTTTTATGGACCGTCTGGAACGGACGCGACAGGTTTGAACGTAGCCAGCCATGCAGCACATGGTTGGAGCACGTTTGAGCACGTTTTTCGATTTGAAATCGGTTTTGGGGATATCAGTGTGATTTGGTGGTTCCCTTTGTTTGAGCCCACTTTGAACTTATTAGGGAATTTTATTTCATACATGAAACTCAGATCCAACACATTCATGAGCTATTAGAATCAAGATAATCGTCACTTGCCATCAAACAACTGTTTCGTTCGTATAGGACCACCGGGAATTGAGTGAACCCTCGAAGATGTCCCACAAACCCATCCCGAGGTTTCGGAAGCCCTCAAAATGCAAACATTTGGTGGCCTATTTGCCAACTGCCACGTACGAAACGTTAAACTGATGTATCCAACTACCACACAGGTGAATCGAGTACGTCTCGTTTCATTTAGGCGATGACACCAACGCGTCATCCCTTCTGGGAAGACGACTCTGAGCGGATCCGAAGGGTGCGTTCTGGATCATACTTCCTTGGGGACACTGGAAAACTGATACTTGAGCCTTTAGCCAAAAGGTTCGATGAACGCTGTACAAGACGGTTTGTGTGTCTTTTTTCGACGCTCTCTTTACCGATTTTTACAAATTGTGCCGAGAGAAAAAGGTTTGCTTGAAAAAATAAATAAACGCCCTTTGAAAATCGTACCATTAGCCAGCTGTGCCATTCGTTTAGTTTCGTTCGTTTAGATTGTGATAAATGATGCCCTGTACATCATCGTGTCTTTCGTCGCATAGTACACAGAGTACAAATAATAATGAAATATATCATAAACCGGAGAGAGAGAGCGATGCTGTCACAACTATGCAACTAGATAAATGTAGCCCGGTCCAAGGGAAAGAAGAATTGTCACCCGTTCGGAGTTCCGTTGTACCAGCAGAACTCAACTACACAGCGCACTCCCATCATTGTTAGCTGAGCGGCAGCGAAAAGACCCTCGCCGAACCCATCGAAACCCATATAACGGAAGCAGGTCAGTCAACTGAAAATATTACAACACGATCGCAACAAAAACAACACGATCGCAGTACGAAATGAACTTTTGCTAATCGTTTCGCGACAATTGATATAATTAATGGTAAAATGGTATTCCTCGGGCGAAGGCAAACGGGAGCGCACTTTTGCGGAAGGGTTTCGCAAATTGACTGGGCAGGCAGGGCCATTGATCTGTCGGTCCGTACCCCCCAGTTTTTTTTTGCTTCCTTCGCTGTGAGAAACTCAACGATATTGAACTGCGTGAGCATTCCACCGAAAACACGGAAGATATTGAAGGATTCGATGCATTCGGATCAAGCCGCCGACAACACGGACAAACTGTGCGTCGATTCGAAAGTAGCACTTTTGCTCAAGACAAATATGCTGTCATTTGGTACAATTAACAGACTACTACTGGCCCGACAAAACGGGCGAAATAGTTTTGGGTAGAGTTTCTGGGACGAAAAGCCAACCGGAGCTTCCGGGGTAATTGGTTCGGGATGGTTGGGACGAACGGAAAACACTCGTTCGTTCGTTCGATGATCCCAAGACGATTGACGATTGACGATAGTTACCCGGTGCAAGATGAATGGGCGATAGGAAGATAATTAATCTTGCTGGATGGACTTTGCAGGGCCTGGAAGGAGTTCCGACCGTTCCGGAGCGCAAACACTCGAACTGCTTTTTTTGAAGGATATAAGGGGAAAGTTCAAGATGATGTGATAATTTGCGAATATTATCCTCGAACTTGTTTGTTTGTCTGTTTGTTTTGGGGTTGTCGTTGTTCGTTCGATTGCTAGCCTATCGGACACACGCCTATTGAATAGCTATCGTTTTTAAACTGATGATTAATGTCAATTTAAAGCATCTGTTTTCGTCACCTTAACGAAGTACCATTTGTAACTTTCTGGCTCTGATCGTTTGTATTTGTTAGAAACGTTTCACACGTTGTGATGTGTATCATTAGATATGTTAGCAACTATTTATGTCAAGAGACTTTATACTTCATTTAACTTATTTATAACTGTGGGAAAAAAATCCTTCTCGCTTACAAAATAAAACATGTTTTAAATAATTTCCCCATTGTTATCGTTGAAAATTAATGTGCTGTGCTGGTCCCGCAAATTTAACCACAAACGTTAAAAGCGTTGCAATGGAGCTCATTGTGATAGTCAAATTTATGAACCAAACTTTCACTGCCGAAACCAATTAAGCATCGAGAACAGGAAAATTACCTTCCAATCGCCAATCGGGGCTCTAACCCGTAACCGTCGTAAGTTATTGGAGTTGGATTGGTTTCGATAATAGCGCCTACCAGCGTCACTATCAACAGCGAATAAATTTCACCCGAGCACAATCGATCGGTTGACAGTTTCTGCGTTGCTTGGATGCCAGTTCCACCCAGGGCTTGTAGCTGCTACACACCGTGGCTATCATAAATTCGTGTCGCGCCTTTCGTGCGATGAATTTTTGGCTGTCCCTTCAGCCTTCCAAATCCCTGCACAGCGTACAGAGATAGAGAGTTGGGCGCGGAAAGGATCGCTGCCGGAAGGAATGTTGCTGCACGGGATGGAAAAAAAGGATGCATCGGCGCCGTGTGGATGATGATAATGGACGTTTGTCACAGTTCGTAAACTGTGTTCTCATAACGGCGGCGGCGGGCCCCGAGCAGGGGAAGAATAGAGCAGCGGTGGAAAAAAGGACCACCGAAGGATCAATCAGCAGTCTCGCATGCGGACGGTACGGTTTGTTGAGTGATAGAAGCTAGGGCAGCTTAAACGGGACAAGGATGGTAGGCATTTCCCCTCGCCAAAGGGAACATTCGTACCATCGAGTAGCATAACACATTTTATGTACCATGGCGAAAGTGACGAACGAGAAACGCTCCGATCTTCTGAGTGCGAGTGCGTGTGTGCTTTTGCGATTGCTCTGTTAGGAGTCAATCTGTTCGCGCAGCACTAGAACTGCAGCTGATAATATTCAACTGCCACCATAAGCGGCCTAAGTCCTCTACCGAATTTAAACCACCTAGAAATCAATAAACTATCCCGTTTATTACCCGCCGTATCTCATCACGCCAGCTCAAGAGAGAGTTCCCCAAAAGCACAGGGAAGAGTGTCTGGAGAGAACACACACACAAAACGGCCATATGCAGATGCGAAACATACGTAATCATATTTTATGCTTTTCCGTTCGGTACTGCCATTAGCATCCAGTGCATTCGCACGGTTCGTGGATGCCAGGGTACATCTCCTGCGCCAGCTTAATCCGTCGCGCGTAATGCAATTGGATGCAGTTAAAGCGATTTGCTGGCATTATAATGGGTGGAAACGACGCAATCATCTAATGCGGTGCCGCAAATGGTAGCGACGATACGTTTCAATCCTTTTAGTGCTGGCCCTAAATCATTCACCGAGTGAAAGAGTTAAATAAAGTCTTAAAGCACTACTAGGCAGCGCCGCTGCAGCTCGCAAAAATCGTTCCTTTGAGCATTGTTAAGGCATACTATTGCTGCCAGCAAAATAGCGTCCAGATTGTCTGAACTCCTGTGAAACCTGTGCAAGTAGCGCTAAGACGAAGAAAGAAAAAAACGTTAGAACTGTGTCCAAATCGTTTACCGTGAAAGTAAAAAGGGACAGTATGCGCGCGCAAAAAAGGGACAGCACTTATTCATGGTTCAAGAAGCACCGCAAGAAATTGACCGGTTGAGAGCTTCCACCAGGCCAGACGACTTTTTTAACGCTGTTGCAGTTCCACTAGCATTGAAGTCTAAATCAACGGTCAAAAACTGTGACCTCCGGGGGTATGACACTCCCTGAACGACAAGTAACTGGGGAAGAACAATATGGGGTGAAATGTCCGTGTGTATTGTGGGAACATTGGAAACAAATCAAACAATATTTTCAAGCACCACTGCGCACCGCACCGTGCTTCCGGTTGATGTTGATTGCGTGTGAACTATTGGAAAGCGATCAGAAAATTAAAGGCGGCAAACCCTTTGGCAGTCGTGGGACACCACATGTAGGAAATTTTCTTCGGCTGAGGGAGTGTCTTTAACGGTTTTTTTTTAATTTAATCCCACATATGTCAGTTGTTACAGTAAATTTCCGTGTAATTTGTAAAATATTAAAGTATTTTGAGTTGTTTTTTCTAAATGTGTTATGACATTTTTCAGCATTTATTGACGAACAAGTAGTCCTTGAAACGGGTTGAAGCAATCATGTCATGAAATGTTTTGCTTGATCGTATGCTTCATTGATCGATCAGTCGAGGCATGGCAGCTACATTTGCATGCGAACCTAGTACAAGCAAAGATAAAGAGAAGTTAACACAAGCCCGACATCTTAAAATAATCATTACTGACCACTGCGGCATGTTGAATCGAAAAGGTTCATGTGAAATTATGCCAAGAAATCGAGGCTACTGAATAGCCTGCGGGTCCACCGTCAATGAAGGTGTTCCTGTATCTTCACTGTTATTATTCCAGCTTTACGTGCTGAGGATCGGTGGGGAAGTCCTTCGCGTCCCGGATGGTGTACACCTTGAACGAGCTCTTTGCTATTGATAGCAACAACCATTATCTTTACTACCCTTGTAATACCTGTTCTGTTTTGCATAACGTCTCCGAGACACTGTACGCAGTAACGGTGAGAACACCATCATCCTTTCTGTGAAGCGTGAAGCAGAGTTTCCCACTGCCCTTTGATCTACTTTTACGCGGGTTGGATGTCGAAATGCATCAGGATTCCCACCAACCATTACCGTTGCCAACGGTCAAAAATGACAACGAGCGGGCGGAAGTCATTCGTTCAAGGTTACGTGCTAGGATCCCGTGAACCAAGTTCGCGCTGCTTCCCACCCAACCAAGTAGAACTTGTGTAACGAACTTTCTTCGTTAGAAAAATACCCTTCTGTTGACAATCTTGACCGTTGACATCTTCAACAACAACATCCGGAAATGTATTTCAGCTACCTTTAACTAAAAGCACCCCGCCAAACAGCGGTGATCTTCCCCAGGTGATCCCTAACGGACAAAATGTGGGCAAACGGCTCATCATGCTCGTCATCTTCATTCGCAGCGGAGCAGCGATGCGAAGCCGCGGAAATCAAGATCTTATCTACGATCGCTCATTGTCTACGGTGCAAGTGGAATGTGAAAAATGGTGCGCTCAACCAGACCGGTCTTTGTGGGAGCTTGTCGTGACGATCAGTGCCGAAACCCCGGGCTTTCTGTTTTGGTTCGCTGCCTGACCTAACCTTGACTGTCGGAAGGTGCAGAAAAATCCATGCCATTTATGCAACGCCGAGATACTGGTGGGAATTCCCATTCCCGGGCTTTGCAAAGTGCCATCATCAACGCCACCAGCAAAGCCGGGCTTCACCTGTTTCTGGGGCGCTGGGAAAATGAGGCAGACAAGGCTTCTACCAGGCGGAAGTGGTCACGCTCAGCTGAGCGTTGTGTGAATGGAATCCCCTTTTCCCTCTTTTTGGATGCATGCTAAACGTTGCTGCCCGTTTGTATCTGAGTGTGTTGGTTTGATTGTCGGCTCAAGATTTACCGCAGGTGCGCTGAGATGGAGATTTTTGGTTTTCCGGAGGGATTTGATTACAGTTTAATGTGCACCGTAAAGGCCGGTAGGTGGATGAAGAAACGTACAAGTGATTAAAGTCATCCCTGTTTTCCGTTCTTGAACCTTCTCTTGTCTCTGACTGGATGACTTACAGTTCTTGGGTCATTGCCTAAGCGCAGAATGACAGACGTAGAAGCCGGAGGAAGGTGCGTAAATAATCTTGGCTTTCCTTTCTACCCTACCCCTACATGCATGGCTTCATCAGCCTCCTCTTTCCTGTACGGTACAAATTTGCAATTCTCCTTTCGGTGTTGCAATTTTCTTTGTGGAAAGGAAACGATCCAGACCAGAACATGACCAGAACAGACCGGGGATTGTTTGGTCAAATCTTCAAACGGAGGGGTTTTCTAAACCGTCCGTACCCACTTGAGCTTGGCAATATCGTTTTACACGTCCAAGTACACACGCAAGCAATGGGCAAGAAAAAGGGATCGCCCAAACGATCAACCAATCGAACTGCTTCCTTTGCATGGAGGGGGGGGGGGGGGGAGTGAACCGGAAATTACCCATTTGGAGCCTCTCCTTACGATAACTTCTTTCGCTTCCCGTCAACCGCACGATGGGTAAGCAGCCTCAACAAATGAACCTCTAAAAGGTGTCCAATGAAGGACAGCACGCCAACGGGGAAAGAAAGTGTAGATTGTCTTTAAAGGGTGCGCTCAAATTATTATCATACATTCTTTCCGTTAAAAAGCTTTGTATATATTCACACACCAACACGCGTGCTTGTGTAGTTGTTTCACCTTTTAATTCCTTCAAGGGAACACTTTTTTTCCCACCAACGGCCGTATCCGGTCACCGAGTAAGCGAAGGAGGTGTTCGGCGTGAAGGACAATTTTAATGAGCATCCCCTTTTTGTTGTCTCTGTTGTCTTCGTGAATTGCGGTGTGGGTTTTGGTGTAGGTAAGGGGAAGGTGCTCCGAAGGGTAAGTCTTCACCCGGATCCGGTGGGCTTTGGTGAGCTCGTGATTCTGCTGGGCGGGAACGAATGGACGAAATTAAGAAAGTGAAGGTAGGCGTTGCACGAGAGGTGCCAAGTTAGACTGAAAATTGCTATCATTACGGTGAATGACACCAATACACCTAACAGTGAAAAGGGAACTAAAAATGAGCAGGAGGTGTGAATGTGGTCAAAACGTTCGTGGTGATGAGTGTTGCAGAAAGATTACATATTAAGGGAACTGAGGTAATTTATGACCCAATGTTCAATGTACAGTTTGAGTAAGTTTGATCAAATTGGAATGAAATTTAAAGGACGTTTGAATTCAATTTAATAAAGACATTTTTAATTTAATTTCAAATCAACACATGGTTTAAACAAACAACAACTATTATCTTATTTTTAACAGAATAATTAAAGTTGTGTTGAGATTAAAGAAATGTGCATGATTTTACTAAATTAAATTAAAATACATTTATAAAGTTCAAAAAACATCCATGGCTTTAAATGAACATTGGGCCTGTCTGGTGGTACAGTCGTCAACTTGTACGACTTTAACAACATGCCGTCAAGTCCCGTATAGACCGTGCCCCCATTGACTATTTGACTATCCTGCTATGGTACCAATAAGTCACTGAAAGCCAAGCTCACTTCACTCACACACAGGCAGGCCTTGACCGACAGCGGTTGTTGTGCGAAAGAAGAAGAAGAAGAAGAAATGAACATAATTTTGTATAACTATTTGTTACTTATGACCCAATCCCCCGTTTACAACCTTGTTCTTCACAAATCCCTGTAAATTTCGCGCCTGTTTGCACCTTCTCTTCGAACCATAAACCGTGCTCCGTATTTGTATGTGTTAAATTTTGAATCCAAAACATTGAATCAGCCTAAACTAAGCATAAAACAAGTTCCGTTGAGCTCGCAAATAAGTATTATAACTGATCATTACTCATCAAAACTGCTATACTAACTGTGCTTTAGATTTTCAATGATATTTGTGGCTACTTGTTTAAATGGATAACGTATTGGCAGACGAAAACGTTGAGACATTATTTGAGAAGCTAAAAATATCTTCGATATCAGATACTCTTTGATAGGGCCGGTCTGGTGGTACAGTCGTCACTCGTAGGGGAAAGCGGGGCAAAATGGGCATGTGGGGCAAAATGGGCACCCTCTATTTAAGCATTATTTGACTACAAAGATACTTTCCAATGCTAAAAATGCATTCATTAGAGTGTTCTATGAACACCATGTAAGTTTCATAACCCTTATATAACAAATAACTAAGAAAAATGCAAAATAAGGTTTAGCAGTATATTGATGTAATTTTTGCCACTTCGAAAATAAGCTTAAACGTGTGTCACAGGAATGCGTTGAAGTTGTTCATGATATATTTTTAAAGATATGATATTTCTTTACAATTTGTCTGAAGCAATCAAGGCGATTGAATTCGTATTTTTACTAATATAACAAAAAATACAAAAATGCTTCACGTGGGGCAAAATGGACAGTTACGCTTGGGGCAAAATGGGCAGATGCTTTTGACATCTGGCGCTTGGTGAGGCTATGGTGTTGTATTTGTCGCCTCAATAATGATGACAGCCACAGCTTGAAAAGTTTCAATTTTGTAGATTTCAACGTGTAAAAATTGTTTTAATGTCGATAACATATTTTTGGAAGAATTTTAAGGGCTTTTCTGACCAGCAAAACAAAAGATAGAACGAAAATATATTTCACAAAACGTGCGCAAAAGCATAGACCATCACCTAAGCGCCGTTGTTGTGGCCCATATTGCCCCAGTGTTTTGACGTTTCGCAGTTTGTTTACATATGCCCATTTTGCCCCAGGGCTATGCCCATTTTACCCCGCGTGTCAAAATAGCTTCTCGTAAAACAT
The DNA here is from genome assembly GCF_943734685.1 of Anopheles coluzzii. Taxonomy (NCBI): domain Eukaryota; kingdom Metazoa; phylum Arthropoda; class Insecta; order Diptera; family Culicidae; genus Anopheles; species Anopheles coluzzii. Next base: position 62,172,489 of record NC_064671.1, on the reverse strand, counting down.
CATCTTTTATTTTACATTGTTTTCATGATTTTTAGTTGTTTTCATCCTGTTTGGCAATTTTAATCCATAGATAAAGGGTGGAGGCATACAATAATGAAAGAAAAATTGTGTTTTGTGACATATTCAAAGGAATATTCAGTAAACTGCTTAACATGCCCATTTTGCCCCGCTTTCCCCTACGACGTAACAACATGCCCGTCATGGGTTCAAGTCCCGAATAGACCGTGCCCCCATACGTAGGACTGACTATCCTGCTATGGTAACAACAAGTCACTGAAAGCCAAGCTCACACTTCACTAGTGGGTGGTACAGGCAGGCCTTGACCGACAGCGGTTGTTGTGTCAAAGAAGAAGAATCAGATACTCTTTAAATTAAACGTTGTTTTTAAACTGCTCCATTGTATGACTAACCTTTTGTATTATCAAACTAAAAGGTTAAAATGGTTTAAACTATTCAAAACCTTTTTAGAAGGTCTCATTAAGTAAATTACACAAATTATAATAAGAATCTATTATAAGAATCTAAAAATCCTCAATTGGGGTGGGTATTCAAAGCTTCAAATTCAAAGTTTTAAATTCTCTATGTAGTTTTTTTTTTAATTAGCAATGGTACTATTTTATTCATAAAATATTATAATCTGAGCGAGATTGAAGAAAAAAATTATGTACTTGTATCATATTTGTACAAAAATAAACCAAAACATAATACCAACAAAACGTGTACACTAGTACTGTAAAGGCCAAGCATTAATTAACGACATTGCAAACACGGACTTTAGTCCAAATGTTTGTAAGTGTTTTCTGAAATTGAAAATCGGTTGCTCTTATAGTTTGTGTTTGTATTTAACATGCTAATTATCTTTTAAATTATAAACACTCAAAAACATTATTTAAAAAACAGTTTTTGGAGGGTTCAGATTGCTATGGGTACGTTATTAAACTCTATGGGTGCATCAATTTCATCCAATGGGTTAAATGGGTTAAATGGCATTAAGCTCTTTGTACAAACTAAATGTTTTACAAACATTATAAAATCGTTCATCGTGCTTTCTATCGAAAATAGATTGTTTTACAAATTTCTGATTCGTTCGACAAACGTACATGAACTTATACATGAATGATCCTTTGAGCTACATTTAATCCATCTTCAACTTGTGTTGATTAATATTGACAGATTGGTTACAGACGTTAGCATCACCCCCTTACTGTGCGCACTCAGCATAGTCGCTGGTTGGAACAATTTAGATTATTTTTATGCGTGGGAACTGTTCCGTACAGTGTGTAGCGCAGTTCAATTAAAGTGCACTTTTCCACTTGAAAGTAGTGGGAAGTGCTGCTGGGTGATAAAACCCTACAAAGTGGTACTTAAAATAATGAACATAAAGCATAATGGTAGCACACAGTTGAATAATGCTGCATCTCCTCTGATTGGGTACGTAAAAGAAATTTATGCCATTTTACAGCCTTAAAATAGCATTGCTTTTGTGTGCTGGAAATCGTTATAAATATAAAGTTTGGGTTGGTCTATAAATAATATTAAATTAACTTCATTCTTCTATCAAGACACAAATTATTCGTTGCAGCGCCGGCCGTTACCAAATTGAAAAGAACGAACGTGAAAACACTACATTAAATGATAAATGTCCAACCGCCGCAGAAAGGTACGACGGAACATAAATTAAACAGCAGTTGGAAGTGACCAACCGAAGCAAAAGTGTCCACTCGAGTGAAATGATAAATGGTTCGTCACACTGTAATCGATTTACCTTCCAAAGGTACAGAATCTCCCCCGAGAGTGTGCATACATCTTACCGTCCGCAATCCGAGTCGTTCGTTTACATGTAAGTCGCTACAAATCCCAACCCAAGAGCGCATCTAGCACCCTGCTTGCCTGCGGTTCTCGTAACTCGTTTTCCCAGGATCGATTTTTCCATTCACCCGAATGGAAAATGCATTGCAAACACATTCACCACTCCGGAGCAGGGGGTTTGTTGCTATCTAGTAACCCTTTTATTCCAATTTTGAGGTATCCGTCGAGGGCTCGAATTAGAATCCGATGTTCGAAACATGCACCAAATTCGATACGCTTCTCAGCCCTGACGACGATCATGATCGGGAGTGTAAGCCTTTCACTTCTGTGACAATTCGATGCGATAGAGAATGGAAGCGTCCGTTACACTTGATGGACAGCCGTGACGATGCTGGTGCGATGCAGTTGCATAATCGTATCATTAATAACACATAAAATGGAAAAGTGAAAGTGTTGCCGCTCTTGCAACGCGAAGCGGCCAGTTCAACAATTCAAATGCATCCTTGGAAAGTAGATCTGTGCATAAAATAGAGGACATGTGCACGCAGCGGGGAAGAGACCCTACAAGCGTTCCAGCTTGACATTTATCCCTCGTAAACATAGGCTCAATGCCAGCTTGCATGATGTTATTCTGATAAAACGAGCTAAAATGCCAACGGTATGGCTGGAAAAGCGGTTTACAGCAGTGGAAGCTGCATATCACTGTGTCGTTTTTTTAGGTTAAATGTGAGATGAATGCATCATTTTTAGAAGGTAACATCGGCAACTGTTTAATGTGATAATATATACATTTTATGTTTAAAAAAAGAGCAGAACAAATACAAATTGATCTTTGCTAGATGAATGTGTTGGGAAATGTGTATTTTAAGTTTCCTGAGTTTTTTTTTCTATATTTTTTATTCGGAAGGAGGAGTTGAATCCTTCCAAACCTTTCTGTACAGCAAGGAGATGCATGCTCAAAAATATGATTGAAGATCGTGTTCTCTGATAGCACATTTTCACCCGTCAACGGTCGTCAGTAGTTGTTTCCCCTTTGGAAGTCGCATTTTCCTTACTATCCTCGCATTGCCCAGCGTAAAAACTGGACTAAACGGACAAAATGCAACCATTGTAACAAATCCAGTTTTTTCTCTCTTCATTTCATTCCTTATTTCTATTACATAACGTTGGCGCTTGGAGGATATGCTCCGAGCACAGTGTGTTAAATGACGCGCGTTTGCACAATCAATCATTAAATCGCAATCGATCAAGCCCAACCCCTAGCTACAAAAAGCGGGGAAAACAGCACTGTCCGCGAGGTAGCGAGATTGGTACATTCGAAAAACTAGCGACCCAACTCTAAAGGCGAAAAGGATTTCACTATCCCAAACTCTTGCTAGCAACAAAGGATGCAGCTTCAGCGTAGACGCTAGTGTGAGGAGGGATTTTGGTTTGTTGTCCCGATTTTGGATAATATAGATGGCACGTTTTGATGGATGGGATGGTGTAATCTGTATTGAGAAAAAATAAGCAGGACAATAATAAAGTGTGACAATTTGGTGCAAACGTCGAGGAAAAAGAAGGCGCTTTATGGAATAATGAACTTTTCGAAGAGATAATGGAAGGGAAGTGCTTCTTACCTATAAGGTTTGACTCTATTTACGTCAATGATAATCATCTCGATCGTTTCCTTTTTTTGGTGGGATCCTGAGAGATTATGGTATAATCCAATTTTGTTGAGTTGATTATAGGTAATAAGATTAATCAGTTTATACAATATTATAAACGATTTATATTGTTTATATCTATAATATGTCTAGTTGCTATTCTTTATTTGTAGTTATATTGCTATAAATTTTTTCTCTTTCCTGCTTCTAGTTAGAGAAAAATTAACCTGTCTTATGAAGGCTATTATTTGTTTTTATCTACTCTTTTTCTGTCGATTTGCTTAATTTTCATTTGATATCATACGATGTTTCATTTTGCACCTCGCTTTGTTCTCTGTTATTTTTGCTGTATTTAAAAAACACGGTTAATTTTATATTAATAATATATTTTCGTAAATTATGTTTGCATTATTTATATGTTATTTGAGATTTATTCTTGTTATAAGAATCACAATCGTTTCTCAGACTTTCGTTTCTTATCCTTAAAAAGGTATACTTTTGTTTTTAGCGTAAACTACAACGGTAAAAAATAATTATTAATTCCCACGAATCGTTACGTGTTCTTCTAACAAGCTAAAAAAACTTGTACAATCTTGCGAACAAAGACATCTTAGGAAACGGCACTTCAAATCTAAGCCCTCCGAATAGATAATAGATTTTATTAAGATCCTTCAAGTGGCTTGTCTCTTCCGCCAAACATAAACACATCCACCGAACACAATACGTTGCCGTAGACAAATGATTTCCACTACCTTTCTAGTGAGAGTTCGATCGGGTGCACCAGAAAAAGAGCATCTACACACAAACATACCAAGATCGGAAAGATTTATGGCAATATTATGAAAATCGAAAGCATTCCACGCGATCGTACCGTTGCTGAACGCGGCCGCGCTCATCGTATGGGAGAAATTATTTCCCTTTCCGGTGCGGTCTCGGTTGCACTTCAAATGCCGTACTGCATCCGAGTGCACGCGATACGTTTCGGTGAAAGGGTTGAGGAAGGCAAAAAAAGGGGCTCGAAAAGTATGTCAACCCGGTGGCCAAACAAAAGAGTCAAAACAAAACGGTTTTCCCTCGCCGAATAACAAAACTGTCTCAGCGGGGGTTTCTCGCATTACAACACGCTCAACTCGTTTGATCCTATTTTGCTGTTTTTGTCTTGTGTTTAGGGGTTTTTTTCTGTCTTGTTTTGTAGAATGTCAGTTGCACTCGAACGGATTACACTTCAATTACATTTGTAGAAAGGTAATCCCGTAGGGAGATCAGACTGGATGAGTTTCGCTAAGAATTAAAAGGTGTGGACATTAGAATATTTTAATTATGAAATGGTAAGTCATAGATAAATAAATTCATAAATGATTCAAGCAACGCTTCTGGAAAGTAAAAAGATAGGAAAAAACATATTATTTCAAACGATTTCTTCTAAATATAAAAACACAAACATCAGTAGTATGTGCTACTCCCATCTTAAAGCATATGCATCCCGAAGCTCACTACGAATAACACTCTTTGAAACTTCAGAAGCAATGTATCATTTCCCTCTTCATGTTTAAGCAGATTTTTTTATGTTTTCTGTATGCAAAACCGAAGACCTTTCCCCCTGGAAGATGCTTGATAGCAAAACAGTAATTCAATATCGATAATCGCAAAACGACACAAACAAAACGCGAGGGGTTAGCATGTTTGTATCTTACTTATGCTAAATTATCGCACAACGCGCGATATGATCTATGCGGAAGTGTATGCTGGTCGTGTTAAAAAAAAGTCGAAAACAAAATTATGATCTTCTATGCTATCGCGACAAAAAGGGGTGAAAGTGTCGCTCGAAAATATTGAAATATTATCTTTCATCGTTCGGATCCGTTAACCCATCCCGTAAGCGCCAAGGTGGAGTTTTTTTTTTTAAGATTAACGAATTTCTAATACGACACCAACGGGGGAAAAATGACACCGTGTATGCAAATGCACGGCTTTAACTTCGGAGCCCGGAAGAACGGTGTGAGAAATTTACAAACATTTATGTTCGCACCGATTGCTGATTGTCGTCGGCGCTTAGGTGGTGGCATGTTTGCCAACTTGGTTTCATTTATCACGAATCTGTTTTGCGTAGGGCTAGCATCAGCTATGCAAATAGCGAGCGTGCGACACTTTTGCACCCTTTTCTGTAAAACAGTAAGTTAGTTGGGCGGTAGTTGTATCAAATCGGCGAGTCAGCAAAGAATGATCAATTAATTGCAATATAATTAAAGTACTGAGAAATGAATCGTTTTTTCGGTGGAAATAATTTTTGCAGTAATTGAGGCTTCAAATATATCCTAAATCGTGTTGAAGCACTATTTCCGAGAAAACATATTTTTGCATAATTTTATTAACAAACTTAAGTTTATAAATAGATGACAATATAGTTCCAATGAACCTTTGTGGTACATATCTTGATGTTTTAGGTCATATCGAATTTTTAAACTGTTTGTTTCTACTTGGTGTTAACGCATGACATAGCCCCTAACTTGGTTATGGTCTTGGCAGTTAACAGCAATCCGTATATACATATAGCTTTAATTACACAAAGACATGGGTATCCGAAGCAAATGTATGTAAAAATATTCTAGTAAACTTTTAAAGTCGTTTTTAAACAAATGACCTTTTCTTTTATTTTTTAATTTTTTTAAAATAAACGAAATAAACGAAATAAACGAAATAAACGAAAGTAAAGTACAGTCTTTCCCGAGTTACGCGAATACTGCGTCCCGGAAACATCCGCGTAACTCGTATTTTCACGTAAGTCGAATATCACGTTTTTCAACCAAAATATTGTAGTTAAATGATTATTTTTGATTAAATTTAGTGCTTTTGTGCACTAAATTACATCTTCTTCTTCTTCTTCTTCTATTTGGCGTAACGTTCTACGCGAACACACCGGCTTATACAGGTTTTCGAGACTTAATTCATAACCACATAGCTGGATAAATAGACCTTCTCCTCGTAGCAAGGAATGATTAGGTTTGAACCCATGATGGGCATGTTATTGAGCCGTACGAGTTGACGACAGCACCATGAGACCGCCCCGCACTAAATTACATAATTAATATAAATCGTATGAACGATTATATTATTTCTGTCTTTTTGGCAACATAAAACATTCAACTATAAATTAATATAATTTGCATTTAACAAGTGTTGGAGAAAATTTTACTGATTTGACATATAAACTGTCAAAATAAAAAAATGCGTAACTCGAGGAAAGACAAATCACAGAAAAATTACAGAAAATATAAAATGAGCATTAATATTTATTGTTACTCTAAAGACATTGTTTTGTAATAAATGTAAAGCTACAAAAAAACGTAAATATTTAAACTAAACGAGAAAGCAGAACTATGTAAAAACCAGTATCGTAAGTAATATTTATCCGGTGCAAAAGTCATGTCAAGTTTTACTGTCAAATGTCATGTAAAATACGTTATATAGAGATTCTAATTTTTAGCTCGGATACGGCCATAAAAATCCAGCTTACTAAGGGAACATTATGCAACGAAGTTCCAAAGAGAGGATAAAAATTAAACACGCAGTACTTAAATCATTTTGTCAACAGTTCCATCGTCCGTCTCTTCCCTGCTGCATCACATGTTATCACGGTTGATGCGAACGCTGATTGGATTAGAAGTCATTAAACGCCAGCTCGGGTTGCAAAAAGGGATGGCTGCAATTTTTATGTCTTCTCTAAAAACAGTACAGTCAATCGGCTTTATCGCATAACTGAAAAATGTTTATCCCTTGGTGCATACAATGCATCGCACATTAAAGCCAGAGCCCTGACTTTGTAGCACCTTTTGCATCTTCTCGACACCGTCGTTGCTTCTGCCGTGATCGGCCGGAAAGTTAAGTACATTATTTTTTACGTTTTTCAATCACTCCGCATGCAATTTGTTATTGCAAATGAACTAAAGATGGTAGCAAGCAAGGAACAAACATAAAAAATCCCGCATGGCGAGAAGGATACTCAAAGCAGTGCATTAGAGAAGATCGTTTTGTGCATCATTATGCCAAGAACCAATAATGTTCCACAAAACGTTCGACCCAATGGAAGCGATTAGATGACCGGTAGCATCATAACTCTTACACGAAATAAGAGGACATGGAACACACAAATTACTATACATTGAACGCACAAAAAGAGCACATATTAATAACGTTCACAATACACCGTGCCGAGCGCAAACCGATGAGTGACCGTTTGTGGACGATTAATGGGCAAATTTGAAGTATACAAGCGCTCGCAGGAAAATACTTCTGCTCTCCCTCGATGATTTCACCATCCGTTTTTGAAAAGCATCAATTTTCAGCCGAAGCCGATATCAAAACCTACCTGGCGGTGTATTTTATTGACTACCGTCTGTCCAAACGCGGCGCAAAGGAAAACAAATCTCCATATCTAATCATAAATAAACTCTAATAATGATGAACCGGCTGAATCTTGATGTAGAAAAATCGAACAAGCAGAAGCTGTGTGCATCGCGCCAAGCTGGGAGTTAACAAGAAATCTTAGCGAAGATGTCGCCAAAAGGAAACAAGCAGAGGCACCACCGTGTCTAAAGTGCATTGTCTGTCCAATTCCGATTGCGCAATCCCCTGTTTGCTAGGCCGTATCTACACGACATTCCCTCAACAAAAAGTCACCAAACAGTTGTGAATCTAATAAAAATCATAATAAATTGCGATCCATCCCTCTTGAAGTTTGCTTCCACCCGTCGGTTCTTTGCTGGCGTTAAAAGATGCCGATATCAATCAAATGCCTCCGCTGTATGATACGAATGGCAAAGATGAAACAGAAGAAAAAAATGCTTCACGCAAAAGGGAATCTATGCGAGACGATAAACGGGACGGGAGCTGAAGCGGAATAACACAGGATCAACCCGGATCACCACGGATCGATGGCGAACGTAGCGAGCGCTTGTTTGATCGATACGATCCCAACACGTCAAATCTGCCAGGCTCGACGGGTCAGCTGGTGGAAGCATCAAACAGCCGTCCCTCGGAGATTTCAGTCGTTTGCAGTGTGAGCAGTACACCGGTGCGGTTTTGGTGGATCAATCGCACACGGCACAGTGCGACACAACAACGAGAGGACGATTTAACGATGTAATAAAACGATCAAATTTCAGAGCACAACGAGAGCAATGGAAGAAAAGGGAAAAAACGGATCGAAAAATAAAGGAACGCGTGCAAGCGGATATTGCATTTGTGCGTTGCATCGCGAATAAAATAGGATTTAGGCCGTGTGATAAATAAATTTACAGCTTTTAAAAACGACAAATGTGCTACTTTAGTTCGGCGGGCTCGTGCTGGAAGCTGCATAGAAATGGCTCCCGTTTGAAAAGACCGAGCTTGTGGGATATGATCCAGTGTGCTAGAGAGTTGTAGCACTTTTTTGTTTGAGTTTAGCTGTTTTGTGTGGTTTACAATGCGAAGGACATATGTTTCTGGTATGGATTTGCGGGGAAAATCTCACTGAGGTGGAGTGAAAAGTCAAAACCAACTACGCAACCGTAGATTGACCGTTGATCGAACGGCAGATGGAGTGGGATTAGAGAAGGCAAAAAGGTTGCGAAAGGCTGCAATCGAGAGCTGGAAACATTGTACGACGACTCATTTACCAAATGGCATGCATCCAGATATGAAAATTGAAGCAGTAAAGTTGAATAACTGATATGTACTATACTTAAAATGTTTTTTTTTTTATCGTTCATAGTCCATCAATATTAACATTACGCTTTTAGAAGATTCTAATTGTCAACCATTACTGTTTTAATGTTTCCATATCGCTGCATATCATCTCTTTAAATAAATTGCTTCTCCATTCATTCGTCAAACAAACGCTACTATTTTGGATAAACATCAAACCTTATGTTTAAGCTTAGTTTTTAGATTAACGAGTATATCCAGAATAGGTAACAGATCATGAAATAAGGAGCTTAATTATTTAGCTTTGATTTAAGTTGGGATCAAAAGAGTTCAATAAGCTTAAAATATATAAAAATAAATAAATAGATCTTCTGAACTTATTAGCAATGAAACATCGAATAGACGCGCCTGTCTACAAGTTTGTACATGTCTTATACCATGCAGACTATCTTGCTCTGGGCAAACATTGGCCACAGGTAATCATCCCTTGGAGAAATACTAGGTAGACCTAGCTTCCTTCGAATGATCAGCGACTATAAAGCACCTATCGCATTAAATTGTAACTCATTTTCAGAAATAGATAACATTGTATAAAAACATCTTTCACATCTCTTCTGGACATAATTTGTGAAATTGTATTGTATTTGAAGAGAAAACACACCCAATTTTTTTGCCTTTTTATACTGAATAAACCAACACAACTTTTACATCACTTTAGCTCACAGAATTCCACTGCCTCATCATAAATTTTCAAGATCATTCAATCAAGAGCAAAATCAAAAATAAAAATTTATCAAAAAATAAAATCTCGATGCTTTTTGTTGAAAAGTTTGCCGAATCGTGCGCTTCATCATTGGGCAATCAAAATTCCATTACCACAACACGGAATGAGTTGACAAAAATTGGCATTCATTAAAACCAACTCATCGCAACCAACTCCCGTGATGTCTTTTGCATTTAAAGAAGGATCTTAATTTAATCCCTCCTGTTCTTCATCAGTTCCACAGGCTGCACATCTTGATAGGCACCAGCACGATCGAACCATCGAAAGTCCATCAACCATAAATCACGCAAAACCGGAGAACACACATGCCCTTGTTTGACCACTATCTCGCCGAACATGGTGTAGATCAGCAAAAGACATGCTATTACAATAGGTAGCCAACCGATCGTAAACAGTGAATGGGTGGGGAGAGTCTTATTTTTATGGCTAATTAATAGAATCTACACTGCCGGGACAGTTTTTTACGACCCCGTGCGTAAAAGCCTAAATCGCTGGATGGATCAAGAAGGCATAGGTCCGCGTTGGTTAAAACTCACCTATTTGAACAATGGTCAGTTTTACGGCTTTTTCCCTATCTTTTATCCTTGAGGCGAGCGGTTTGACTCACCGCCAAACATCGATATGCCCTCTTTCACCCTCGTGTTCAGACAGACGGGGCACACAAGCAAACGTATCCTAATGGCGACAGATGACGCATCGAGCGTAAATGTTTGCTTGATCTTCGAGCGATATCGCAGCACGAGCCAACGCACGAGCTGCATACGAGCTGTGCGCAGAGGAAAGAAGACAAAGTACCGAGGCAAGTAATTTAATTTACCCATCATGCCATGCCGCACGGTGTCGCATTCTGTAGCCTTTTGCGGGAAGGTTTGCTGTGCGTTGGCGTAGATTTTTCGATGATAAAAATAGCCTGTAACCCCTGCTGGAACGATCGCACCCAAAGGGCGACAACTGTTTGCTGTTACTGTTACTGTTGCTCCTGCTGATGCTACTCCTGCGCTGCTACCGCTGTTGATCTGTGCTGATGATCTGCCTTTTCCATATGGCAGCGACCCTTGCCGATGCGTCAGCCGTTGCCCTTTTCTACCGCGTTGGACCCTTTCACAGTGTTTTCTCTGTGTGTGGTAAGCTATCGTCGTCCCTCGCAAACACCGACGGGTCGGGATGAACGGAGCAATATGATTATGCAACAGTGCTTCGCAATATAATAGCAATGTGAAGGGTAAATTAATAAACAAAACGTTAAAAACATTACCTTAGACAATACATATTTACCAAATTTCGTTTAATTTTATTTTCTTATTTACAATAAAATCATTACACTAATAAAAACCTTCATCAGTGACGTGTTCTATAATTTTGCTGGGCAGTGTAAACATCATCAAAAACATAACGCAACAACAGGAGCACACGAAACGTTGTTGCGCTCCGTGCAATATTTTGGGGGAGTTTCAACTGTGTACATTTATGCTGGCTGCAGCCGGCCCCTGTTCCGGCTGTGTCTATCCCCTATCGTCGTCTATCAGTGTTTGTAGTGCGTGCTGCATGTTAGGACGAGTTGCAGATGAGCAGTAGAGCTTGTGGCGCAGATAAAAGCGTGCAGCGAGGTGGCGGACCAACCAAACAGAGTGATTTAAGCAAACATGAACAAAAATATGACTACATTCAGCAGCAGATTCCGCAGACAAACCGAACAAGGACTTTCCGTGTTTGGGCTAACGAATGTAAAACGAAAGAAAGGATGAAAACAAACAGCAAGAAATACTTTAAAACGAGCCGAACAGAAATAGCAAAGTTATATCACTTTCCTTTTTCCACTTTCCTCCCAACCGACACCGACGCAAAAGGCTCGAGTGAATCCATTTGCGCAGGGATATATGTTACACATATTTACGGTCGAAAAAGTAACACAATTCAATGCTTTCCTTTTGGGAACTGGCTACTGACCGTCTGTTGGGTTGGGTTCCGAGCACGTGCCATTAGGTTGCGGATCGGTTTACTCCATTGTAAGCGGTGACAGCTGACCACCTCCAAGGGATCTTCTTCCGTGCGAGAAAAGAAAATCAAAAAGAGGATAAGCAAACCAAAAAAACAAAACCCCCGATCATTTGAAATGTGTTACAAGTACAAGAAGGATAATTGAGTCGACAGGAAACGGGCGCACTTACGGAGAAAAACACGTGTCGGGATACTTTTCCTAAGAAACAGGGAGAAAGGTAGATCCTTTTTATGGAACCGTTCAATAGCATTAACAAATCAATTGCACATCAATAACATGTGTTCAACAGGTGATTTGTTTCGTATGAGTAAGGCATTTTATAGTTGTGCATGAATTATTATGATTTTCATGCGTCTTGGTTTTTGGAGTTTGGAAATGCCTTTTGGCCGTTTGTTAAGATATTGAAAATGGCAAATGAAAACCTTGTTAAACATGTAATACATGTAATATATTCAGCCACTTTCCCAAACTCGTATTTGGGAACGATCGTAGCGATTGTCCAAATGACATAACATGGTGGTTTCCTTGGAGGCTTTTTGAACATTTTGCCATATTGTACGTATAACTGAACAATATACTCATGAAATAAATTAAAACAACCGTTGTATCTAGGCAACCGCCACTATCGTTCTTCTTCGATCGAGTTTGGGAAAGTGGCTGATTGTGTGTGTCATCCATTCAATTATCATGATCGGCGTCAAATTCGCAGTCAAGGGCAAATCATCCATAGAGCGGAGCTCAAAAAATGTTTAAACGCTTCCAATAATTGTGAGATATAAATAACACTACGCTATGTACTTTATAACGTAAATGTTTGCTACATCAGATCAAGCAAACATAAAATAATAAAAATCTATTTAATAATAGAAAACCTGCTTGATTGAATCAATGCTCTTAAATGGCTTACATACTCAATTCGTTACACCCTGGACAGATGATTACATTTCATTCTGTGTAGTTTTTGGGGGGAAACATAGCAAAAAGCTCATTGATGATGGGGGAATGTAATTTGATTAAATTGATATGACGAGTATAAAATAAATAAAATTATCAAATCATCAACATTATTTTAACCAAATTGCAAAATAACAAAAAATGTCGGATGCAGTCCCGTGGTAAAGTCGTCAATTCGAACGACTCAAAAGCATGCCCGTCATAGGTTCAAGCTTACAACCGTCCTCTCGTAGCAAGGATTGACTATCTGGCTACGTGGTAATGAATTAAATCTCGAATGCCTTCAAAAATATGCCTAGAATATTAGTATATATTAAAAATAAGACATAATAAATAGAGCAGCGGTTTTCAACAGGTGAAAGCCGAACAATTTTTGAAACAATTTTTGAATTTTGACTTTTTTTAGGGAGAACTTTTTATAAAAAATAACCGTGGATAAATAATACCTTGGATTGTCACGCTCTCCCCCTGCTCATGAACTAATTAGTGTGCAATGAAATCCTACATGAACCCTCCATGGGGAAGGTAAAAGATGCAAAAAGGTTTAAAACAACTGAAATATAAACAAGGAGATAGAAACATCACTCCAAAATTAACATGACAAATGTAAATGTACATGTAAATTAACGTTAAAATACGTTTTTAATACTGTTTGTTATTCTTTGGAATCATTTAATTCAAACGATTTGAGAGGACCTTATCGAATACAAATGCTTTGGGTAATCCGATTGGGGATCGCTTGGCGTAACATCCTGCCGGCCTATACATGCTTTTAAGACCTTACAATATTATTTGAGTTTATCTATATTATCACTAATATTGAGCAACATATCTGCAAATACTCAATTAATAAAATCCACACAAAATGTTTTCTTTTTATTTTTAGATCTGAGTTCATATAGTTTTACACAAATAGTTCTATGTATGGTTTGATGAAACAATATTGGCAGGAAAGATTGTTAAAATAATATTACTGGATATTGTCGAGCAATAAAATCAACTTATTTTTTAATCAGGGTTCACATGAATATGAACGCCATTAGAAATGAAAAAATAGAATAATAAGCATCTATAGAATCTTGAGTACCGTAGGGTACTTGGAGCCGGTACTTAACAACATGTCCAGTATGGAATCAAGCACTGTATGTACCGTGACTCCCATGCATAGGATTGATTCATATCAACATAACCACTAGATGTTGTGTCTTTTGAAAAAATCTCAAGCACCTTGGTAATTTAATTTCCTACAATAAGAAATTCCTTATTTATCTCATTTTTCTGTGTCATTCTCAGCTTACGGGGGGAAATAGCTATAATCATAAAAGAAAATCTTAGATGATTCTGTGTAACATAAAAATTACCAATATGATAGTTATATTTCTATCTTCAATTTTTTTTAATCGAAAATCAATCGTCAAGCCATAAAATTATATAATTTACGAGCCCCGTTGCAGTTGCACAACAGTGACATAAAAATCAATCGCGAAAAAAGTAGAAATGATATCGTCCTCATCGCTACAATTCCCAGGACCTGGTGTAACCCCGCACTTCTAACGGATTAAACCTCGGAGAGCACATGCAGCAAACAAAGTGTGCACGATCCTAAACATAAACAGACATTCAGTAAAAAAAGCAAACATCAAGAGAAGAAAAAAAAAACAACCACATCAGCTGTCAAAGCTTTACGAACAGAAAGAAAAAAAAGATCATAGTGTTCCGAACGAACGGGGTGGAATAAAATATAAACAATTTTCAAGTACCGCGAGTTGCGTCGACAAAACCAAACAAAAAAAAAGCAACTACTTGAGCAAGGATTTTGTTTCGATCGTGAAAGTCATAAAATTTATGACACAATTGTCATAAGTGTTAATGTAATCTTTTCCCCGGCCATACGAGGCCGTTTGGTGTTCGGAAAGTGACGCAAAGCATTTTGGGTACGATGCGAAAGGACTGCAGCCTTAGGGGGCCTTTCTTTCCCTTTGCCTGCCGGCGAACGAGTTGTTGACCCTGTGGACAAGGATGCGCGTTAGAAATGGGGAAAAAGGGAAAGCGGAAACGATGCACAACATCCCAAACCGACATAAATGCATTCGGAAATCGGTTGGAAGAGGAGGGCTGTGGATGTGTTTCTTCTGGTAGGCAATCAAAATAAATAATCAAAAGCAAAAGAAAGCCAATCAGCAGGGAGAGAAGGATACTGCGCTCAAGGATCGCTGGAAAGTGAGAGCTGTGAATGCTATAATTTTGACTTTTTATGACGTCGGCGATGACATGAGGACACTAGGGCATGAATGTATCGAGGTTTTATCGGGCCAAATATTGTTACGTTCGTGGACGAATTCTATTTGTCGTATACCACCAGGAACCGGCATGTATAGCGCACTTGAGGAAATAGCAAACAGTGTGTTGGACAGAGGAATGGATGAAAGGGAAAATGTATCAATCAAACAACGCAGCAATGCAAACGTTTAACATTGATATGAATTCACCAAAAAATCTCTACAACTTCGAAAGGGGCAAATGTATTCGGCTCATACAGTCAACCCTGTGGATGCACAAGTAGGAATAGAAAAAAAAATTCCCCCTTTCCGCCGCCAGCATAACATTTGGCACCATTCCTACAAAAGCTCCGGGTGCCAATGTTTATGTTTGTTTTATTTTATGACTTTCGTCAATTCAAACTCGGAACCACTGCCTGTCCCTCAATGTTTGTAAGATCCGTTTGAGACCGTCATAGGAGGCATTGCATTTTGAAATGTTAGAATACTAAAAAAAAATCTACGATGAAATCAGTTGCAAGGGAGTCGCTCATGAGGGCATAAAGGCGGGTAGAGCAGCAATCCTTTTGGACAGGGTGGATTGAGGATCCTGGAAGGATAGCCCAGTGTAGAAAACGGATGCACCGAATTTAAAACAAATAAATTAACGCCACCTTGGACCAGTATGACGGCTGCTGCTGCTGCATGGCTAGCAGTTGCGGTACACTAGGTTCACTTTGTGAGCGGACCGCACCGAAGGTACTTGCCCTGGTCATTCTACAGGACAGCTCGGTACATCCCGTATGCGTGCAACATTATGTAATCTGATCGGCTACCCCTTTTTCCCGAACTCTCAAGAGGACCTTTATTTAGAACCGGTTTTCACTTTACCCGTGCAGGATTTGGATATTCGCCTTTTGACCTATATGCAAGCTACCATTTTTTGTTGTTGCTCCCTATAAAGCAGCACATAAATCGTATGACCAAAGCTACATTTCCCATAGATTGCGCACAGTGACCACCGGTTCCGGCGAGTACGGTTGGGTAGCAACGATTGAAACATTTTCCAAACAATTAATCATTCTCCGCTCGCTTCTTGAAAATGATTTTTCGCTTTGGACCGCTTTTGTTTTGAGCTGATTGTACAGCAAGGGAAAGGGTTTTGTAAGACAAACCAACCAGCAACACGGACCACGACCGAACGGTGACCGTTGGTGATCTTTCAACGAAAATGGGCCAATGGAATGGTATGCGCACTCAGCATCTCAGGTAAGCTAAGCAGCATAGGTAACGCTAATTAATGATTCTATTCAAGTTTGCTGCATTGATGCAATGACCTAATGATTTTCGTTCCTTGATAGCTTACTGTATTTGCAATCGGGATTAAATCGAGATTTGTCACGTCATCTTCTGTAGCCGTAGTGCAGGTTAATTTTCGGGAAGGCTGGGAAGGTTTAATCGTGACAAATTGTGGTCCATTTGTCCATCCTAAAATTTGGTTTTCTCTACGTTAAAATTGAACATAACTATTGATTAATGATATAAGTGCGTGCTGGACGCAGAAATGTCCTGCAACAGTTTGACGGATGAGTTGCTTTGGTTCATTTGTATTCGAAGTTACCTGAACGAGATTCAACTACAAATACAAATTAATCATGATTATTTTCATACTAAACAGTTTAAAAATGGCCGTTACGAGCGAAGAGCTGCATTTACACTACACAAGTGATTAATAATGCAAACAGCACCACCGAAAAGCAAGCAGCAAACATTTTTCCGCAGCTAGCCTGAAGGCGCCTAAAGTTATGCAACGAGACATTATATAATTTTAAATAAACATCTACAGATGTTTCCAGACAAATGGCTATTTATAATGTTTTTTTTTTAAGTTTATGTTTTTCTCATGTTTACCTACCAGCTCGTAGTGATGCGGGTCGATTCGAAATGTAAACGTAGGTTCAGTAGGTGCAACGATTCCGGTAGGTGCAGGTAAGCAAAACCAACTCCGACCCATTGGTACTGCGAGTTCGGGTGGGGTCGGTCCAAGGTAGGTTCAAAACTCGACCAGAACTCGCTGCACCAACGGGTCGGAGTCGCTTAAGCTTTCCCGCTCCTAATGATCATTCGGGTCGACCCGAACTCGTTGCACCCACGGGTTGGAATCGATTCCGGATGGCTGGCACTCAACTTCGGGTCTGGTCGTGAAATGAATCGTATGACCCACCGCTACACCGCTAGCTACACTGTGTGCATTCGAATGTGTCCCTTTAAATGCGATTGAAACTAGAAGGAGTTTGCGCCTAAAGCTATGCAATTTACAAATCAGCAAAAAATATAACGTACAGCTACAATGAAACCAGGTTGCAGGGTTGCTGGATCAATCTGTGGTGTGTAAAGTATTATCATTGCTGAATTGAATTTGAAGTAATGTTTCCAAATCAAAGACAATAATTTTAATATAATTACGAAGAATTACAGCTTTACCAATTGTTTTACTTTTTTTTATTCTTCATTTTGGTGGTATTTCTCGCACCATTAGAAGGTGAAATTATTTAAAACTTTGTTTTATTTAAAAGAATATCCTTTTTTAATACAGCGCCTATTACAACTATAAGGACAGTCGTTTTTCGCGATTACCTTGACCTTAAGTAAACAAGTTATAAAAACACTTTTTAAACATGATAAGAAAATATTTTTTTTAATGCATTTCTTGAGTATGTTATTAATATTTTCGAACGACTTTTAATTGCAATAGTTAGCACACAAACCTGTTTTTTCGAAATGTCTTTATAATTATGATACGACCATAAATTTGTTTCTTCATAATAAGTCGTATAAAAACGTTTTAAAAAAAATGAAAAAATATACGAAGATGTGAAATAGTATTTTGCACAACTCATACATTCACTGTTTTTATCTATCTCTTATGGATTTTCCGTAAATCGCGAAAAACGACTGTCCATATAGTTGTGTTAGGCGCTGTAATAAACCATAGCATACATTTTATTTTTTTGTTTCATTATTTAACATTAGGTTTACGGGTGTCTCCAATATAACTATCTCTAGGAACATCCATCAATTTGACGGGTGGATAAAAAAATATTTAAAGTGGTTAAAAACATGAAAAATCAATTTAAAGACAATTATGAATGGTTTAACAAGTTTTGGTTTCCATAGAAATATATTTGCACAATGCTAATTAATTTTAGACATCTTTTCGAGGCCACATTTTGACCGATGTCCGATGTCCGACCGATGGCGGGAGTTTCGAAAACACTAGGAATCAGTTGATACGCAATTTTGTTAGAGACATCTTTAGCTATTACAGTCATCAACATTTTTTTAAGCTAATGTGTAGTTTATTGTTTTTTTCACTCCTTCAAATACTTGTGTAGAAAAAAATGTTTCAACTAAACTAAATTAATGAAATGTAATCAACCCACCCATCTTGTCGAGTTCCGTAAAGACCACGGATGTATACCACGTATGTATCTGAAAATATATTAAACTTAATAAAATAATACTTATGCTACAAGCTCATATTATGTACTACTAAGTTTACACGATGTAAAAATCTAGATTGAATAAAATGTAATTTTCGTATTTATCTTCAACGTTTAAATTTAAAATTAATTAATGATTACAACCCGGTCGTATCGTTAACTTATGTAGAAGTGTATCACCGGAGGAGTTTCCTCGATCGGTACAAACTTATCCCAGGCTTACTCGGTTATTAGCTGTTCTTGATGTTTTGCAGTGTTGTGAGTTGTCAGAGCTTCCTACGATCGTAGAGTA
Organism: Anopheles coluzzii; assembly: GCF_943734685.1. Lineage (NCBI taxonomy): Eukaryota > Metazoa > Arthropoda > Insecta > Diptera > Culicidae > Anopheles > Anopheles coluzzii. The sequence continues at coordinate 62,153,562 of NC_064671.1, read as the reverse complement.
TGACCGTTCATCGTTCTGGTTTTGCTATAGCTGTTTCCTTATGCAGTCAATGTCCGTCCGACTGTCTGAATCCTTCTTCCCAAGAACGTCGTTTGAAGTAGGCTTGGGCAATTCAGTTCGTTTCCATGAACGTGAACGTACTAGTTCTTTCATTCATATGAACTGAACGTGAAACACGATTCATTCGTTCATTTCAGTTGAAGAAAATACGGAAAATTGTTTTATTTTGCAAAAATAATATAATTAGTGTATTGGACCTTGAAAATTATTAGGCAGACCAGGAATATCCTTATTACAATTGGTAGAACCTTCTTTTCATGAACGTCCTGGTATTACGGTTCACGTTCATATTTGTATGGGGGGAATGAAAAACCTAGCGTACTAAGACGTTCGTTATTTCGGCGGATAGGACGTTATTTTGATGACCAACTCAATACATTATGATTTATAAAAATCGATGAACGTTTATTAGATGAACGTAGCACGTTCGTCCTTTAGGATGAATTGAATGAATCATACAGTTCTATTTCTTGAGGTACAACTCTAATTGGAAAGAAGGTCTTCTGTCTCTATTTTGTTGGTATATGCCATATGTTGGTACAATTGGTACATACAATTGAAACTTAACAGAATTTGGGACAAGTGTGTCACCTTAAGCATTTTGTGTTATAATTCATTATAATCCGTTTATCAAAAATGGATTTACATCTCATAACCGTTTTACATCTATTTTTTCCCTTATAACTGAGTTTCCGTGGATATAAGTGCAAACAAAACTGTTTTTGGCGCATTTTAAAAAGGGTCGAAAAAGAAGTGCTTTTTGGGCTATGGGGCAACAGTGCCTCCCGTATGGGGCAAAATAATTGAATCTCAATAATTGAATTGACATGTGCAAAATAATTGAATTTCTTGGATAGTTGATTTTTTTACGTGCACTAGTTCCTGCATATCTTGTGTCACCAATGTACCCTTTTTGGCCACAAAGTGTACTGCAATATCTTAGCTACTGACCAGTTTTTCCGGGACGGAATCCGCACATAATTGGCACCATAGCGTTGTTTGAGGCGAAAGAACTCCGTTGGAGCCAAAGCCTCTATAAACTAAACAAACAAACCATAGCGCTGCACGCTACAACAGGGGTCTCCAAACAACGGCCCGCGGACCGCATACGGCCCTCGAGAGCCTTTTATGCTGCCCGAGGCGACTTTGTAAATGTTTAAATTAATAGTTAATTATTGACTATTTGGAAAAGAAAATGTAATTGTTGCTTTTGAGAGACGTATACCAAGTTTAAATAATAGAAAGCTATAGAATTTTTGTATGTTATGTTAACATTTTCTTATAAAGACGAAATTTAAACGTCCACACCAAATACAATCAACGGAAAAATGGCCCTCAACACCATTATATGCGGTCCGCGAACTGAAAAGTTTGGAGACCCCCGATGTTTACAACAACAATATACAACAATGTTTACATTTTTGACAGTACGCGCCTATGATATATAGTGACACACTTGCCCCAAATAGAGGTGGCTCTCTTGCCCCAAAAGTTGTAATTTTTTTGAAATCGGATTTTTCAGTTATAAAAAAAATCCAATTTAAAAAAAAACATCCAAATTCCAACCAAAAAAATTTTTTTTTCTAAGCTTACGGTGGTATAAATAGTGCCTCGGTTCATTGTTCCTTTTTTTCAAAACTTATTTGGTGTGGTTTAAAAATTATAATTTTCTGCCCAATTTAAAAACCCTACAGAAACAGTTAAAGACAATGAGATACATCGATTTATCTATATGAAATTTGGCACAATATATCTAATCATTGAAACGAAACCATCAGTATACTCTATTGGTCATTTAACTAAAGTTTTTTTCTGGAAAAAATGCTTGGTGGCACTCTTGCCCCTATGGCACTCTTGCTCCAAATTCCACTACTTATTGAAAAAAACGTCAAGAAAAAACATAATCACAGCAGGACAAAGTAGGTAAACCGCGAACGCTCGTCGAATACTTTCATTCCTTTACCAGAACAACTGAAACCTTCTTTCACACAAAAAAATTGAAGGGCAGCATAAGCAAAGATCCACAAACATGTCACAGCAGATCAGTTTATATATACATAGCATCCCATATCATTAAACTTTAATTGGAACAAAAATAAATTAAAAAAAGTGTACGAAGCCCACAACATCAGCTTAGTATAAATTGAATTATCTCCAAGGAAGATTCGTTGGGACTGTTAGGATAGGATTATACCCTTTGTACAAATCTGTTCGTCTTCTTAATTCATGACCATGGAGAGTTCTTCTACCCAAGGTAAGGATATTTTATCCAACGTTTACAGTAAGGAACGTCTATTACAGCTTTGAATCATCGCCTAAACGTAGGTAATCGTTAATACAGCCCTGTTCGTAAAATGTTTTGTAAGGTCAGCCTAAGCCGATAATGAATTTCTCTAACTGTGATCGAAGGTCGTCCTGACCAGTGCACGCTCGAAGACAGGGCACATCCTTTCATTTACTAACCTAAGGTGCGAATATCGTAGAATCTCAAGAATGTTGAGGATCGATCTAGAAATGTGTTGGAATGAGCTCCTTTTGTATAGAAAAAACACCTTTTTTTAAACTCGTTTTAGGTTGAGTCTAATGACTCTGCAGGCCTTTCCTTCGCGTGGCCATACCTGAGGTCTGCCGTCAATAGTCATTATAGCAAATAAAAATGAGGTTCTAGGCAACACGCACTTAACAGAGTTTCTCAGCGTTTTAATTTAATATTTATAGATACCTTTACCATAATAACACTTTTTTAACAATAAATTTACAGTTTCCATAGCAACATTCCATGGAAGTGGTTTAATATATTTGCGAATTACAGTACAAGGCTTAAAATAAGTATGTTTCTGAAAGCTAAAATACTCAAAAACCTAAATAGCTCATTTGACATCAAATTGTTGAAACCCTGCGAAAGCATGTTACGTCTAAGCAAGGGCATCAGCATGTTAGCCGAAAACTAGTTTATCTTTCAGATGGTTTATAAGTCTAGTTTTTACGAAACGGTGCACGTTAACATTTTTATCACCACGTTGTGGCGATCCGGTTTGACGGTTTTTTTCACTCTCCCGCTTTGCATCTGTTACTCAGAGATTTTTAATGTAGAAGGAATGAATGAGAAAAAAAAATGAGAACGGCATGGGCTACAGCGAAAATTGAACTGAAACAAAAAAGAAATAACAATTTCATGAAAAGATATCATTCTCATCACTCTCGTGCCACCGCACTACCTGCTCAGCTGAAATACTGTGATATCAGACGATTAAAGTGTTAAACGAACGTTACAGTCAGTGATCGTTTTGCTTCTTCTGGAAGATGTTTGCGTATATTTCTGTGCTGGTTAGTGTGTTGTTTTTGGCAACAGTGCACTGTGAGTTGTGTAGAATGTGTCTCGGAGATGTCTTACTAAATATGCATACATTATTTGACAGGCAACAACAATTCATGGTTTACAAGAGAACACATTAGAGACATTCATGGTAATTTGAATATCATAATATTCGATTGTGTTTGAAAAAAGAAAAGAAAGAAGATAAATTAAAAAATATGTTAAAACTTTTACAAGAAATACAAGACACAAAGGGATTACGATACAAGAAAGAAGCGGCAGCACAGAACACACCACCGTTTGAAAACGACAAAGATGGTTTATTGCCCGAGTTTCCGCACATCGTTTCGATTGTTCCTGAAAGGGGGCGAACTTTATGCCTAGGCGTGTTGATTTCAGTAAGTTTTGTACTTGCTCCTGGAAATTGTCTTTCTTCACAAAAGTAAGTTATCACTTAGTGTAAGCCTATATGTGTAAAATGCGTTATATTTTCCATTCGTATTGATACAGCAACCAATTGTTTGTAATAATCGACGGAGAACGATTGAACATCTCGAAGAAAATTGTGCACCCTATGTACAGTTCACGCAGCACGTTGTATGATATTGGTTTGTTGAAGATCGACATAAATGATGAGTAAGAACTGTTAAATCTTTCCGTTGTTGTAGAAACTACTGATAGTGATAATAAATTTCACTTTAATTTTTCAGCATAAAAAGTAACATTCAACCGGCATGTCTATGGCTGGAAGATAAATTAAGCTTCTCTAAGATAACTTTAGTTGGAGCACGTGGTATGTCAATGTAAATATCTTTGAAACTACATTCACAATTTTTAAGAATTTTGTTCTTTCGTTGATACCAGCATCAGGGCCTTTAAAGCAGACAGCGAGTATTAATGTACAGAATGCAGAAACTTGTAAACCATACTACGATTATGCTTTCTCTTCTCAAGGACAGTCTCTTGTAGATCATCAGATGTGTGTTTTCTATGACTTCGAAGAACATTGGGTAAGTAAAACTATGCTCAAAAGCATAACATTTCATTCAAATTTTACATAACGTTTGCATTAAAAAAACAACTCAATGTTCGAAAATTTAGGAATATTACCACAGTTGTACCATAAAAAGTACAATGATAGTTTTTCAATTTATTTACGAAAGCTATGGGTAGAATAGTGAATGATCCTAATTATGTAGTTCTTTGTATTCACGAAAATGTACGCCATTGTGGTACATATCGTGACGGCCAAATAAAATACTTTTTACGATTCTGCTAATTCTGAATAAGAGCGGAAGAAAATTGAACCTGAAAGCTTGGTTCTATCCGGTAAATACTTTATTCCTTGCGTTTCGTTGAGACGTTGGTATTATATATTATCAGAATGGATATCCCCCTGTGAAAATACGTCGTACAATCAACATCACTGCAGAAACAACGGCTAAACTAGTGCAATATACTAATTAATATAATTAATTTCGTTATCATAATTTAGCTAACCACTCACCCGACAATGTTTTGCTCATTAATATTCAGAATACAGTTTTATTGAACAATAAGATCATATTGAAATTTAAAAATGCATAGAAAACTATGTATTTTTTTCCACAAAATTACACACAAGGCGTCATCCATAAAAAATGAAACGCTGATAAGGGGGAGAGGGAGCTGAACTTTTGTTACGTAACGCAAAATAAAAGTTTTGATATTTTTTTGAATAACAAATGAGTTTGAACGTAACGAGGATTCTTCTTGGTGACTTCACAACCTTCGCGGAAAGGACCCCATTGTTAGCATAAAAAATGAAAACTAGGTAAAAGATACATTTATTTTTTCAAGTACTGGGTTTAAACCGGGTAAGTGGTTTTATTAGAAACTAGTTAATTTTGCAAAGTTACAGGGCTACGCAACTAAATTTAAAAGAACCCCTTTACTGCAAATAGTACACTGAAAACGTTAGTCCCAAACTCAATTGAAATTAGGTATTTATGACGACCCCTTAAGAGAAGTAAAACCAAAATCAAACCCATACTGGTCCTGACATAAATACATTACGTTTTCCAGTTCTAAAGCTGGCCATGACTTAATACCGGTCCTGAACTTGCTTACTGGAACTATGCAGGTTCAGGAACCGCTACTGAACCCAAACCTGTTAAGCAAATAATACTGCTTATACAGGTCCAGAAGCTAATGATTATGAACCCATACCTGGCCTGGAACCAATCACGAACCCATACCGGTACTGGAACTGAACCTATACCGGCTTTATAACCTATCATGAAACCATGATAGCCCTGGAACTTACCACGAACCTAATACAGTCTTGAAACCAATCATGAACCTATACCAGCCATAGAACCGACAAAGAACTCATACTGGTTCTTGATACGATCATGAACACATACTAGCATTGGTACCTATCATGAACGCAAACTGGTCCTGGAAACGATCATGAACCCATACTGGTCCTGGAAACGATCATGAACCCATACTGGTCTGGGAACCTATCATGAACCCATACTGGTTCAGAAGCTACTCATGAATTCAAATCATTTCTGGAACTGAAAGTAAACTCATAAAATACCTGTTGTTCGGTTTTAGATCATATTGAATTTGTTGATCGTGGAACGGTGAACGTTAGCGGTAAACCGTTAGCGTTAGAACCGGTTTGTTCATACCGGTTCTATAGTTATTAGAATAAACACACAACGTAGGAGAACTTCAAGAAGAGAACATCGGAAATAAAATTGAGCAGAATTAACTACCGCGATTAACACTCACACTATAGAGACGATTCGAACACCTGTAACTAACACTGGACACATACCGGTCCTGGAACCGATCATGAACCCATGTTGATCCAGAAATAGCTTCCGATTGCAGTTGTTTTCAGGAATAGTACCAAGAACTGTTTTGGATTCGGATTCGAAACGATATTTGGACCTGGTTCAGGTCTGGAACCGATACAATTTAAGATCCAGTCGAAAACCCATACCCGGTAGTAAATGTGTAGCATAAGAATTTAATGTATGAATTCAGCGTAGGATTTATTGTAGGAATTAGCAAAGGAATTAGCGTAGGAATTAGCGTAGGCAATTTAGTAGAATTTGTATAGTGATATGATATATTGATCATCGTTAGATTTTCCTATAAATTTTGGCTTTTTATCTTTACCGTTTTGTTTATCATTCATTCAACTAATTCGCTTTTTAATGCATACGTTGCAATAGTAATGCTACAATAGACATTTCTTATCAAATAGTACTACTCGTTCCTCATTTATTTCAGAAGTGGAGAATAAAGATAATCTACATGGATATTATTTCCGATAACTTCATTGTTCCTTTTGTGATTGGAATTCCATCGTTTTTTGTAATCGGCGATTCACAAAAATTTGATGTTTTCGTCAAACTGTCCAAATTCGGCGAATGGATTACGGAAACAATGCGTGGAGAAGGTGAAGAAATTTCATTTGAGCTAACGGAATGCATCAAACGGCATTCAAATGAGCGTCGTAAAATTAATGGTATGACGAAATTCATACCAGGCAATACTCGCGATTTCATGGTAATGATTTACGAAAGTCCGGATAAATCCAAGGAATGTGCAGGAGCATTGATAGAAAAAGATATCGTAATCACGTTGGCACAGTGTGCAAGCAATTTGAAGTAAGTAACGGATTACAATCATTCATCTACAACGGTTTTCACGTAATAATTCCAATGTGGTTGTCTCTTTCCAGGTTACATTCTTCTAGAGTCATGTTCTTCTCAAGGAAGACCATTGCTATCCGAGATATCATTATACATCCTGACTACATGGAAAATTCTGTCTACAATAATATCGCAATTTTAAAGCTCGAATCTGAGGCACCGTTTATTCATGCACAATTAGAACCGTATTATTTTAAGGATCATAACGTATTTTTGAACTGCCGTAAAAACGTCGAATACAATGATTTCAGCTGTAAGCAAATGCTATTAGTCAGTAAATTTACAAACAATTTATAATCATACCTTTTTTTACAGCCTTTTATTACTTTTCCGTAAATGAACTTTCCGTGCTGTTCAGTTACGAATGTAACCCATCTGTGGAGCAACGTATTCGACTTTCAAAAGGGTTATTGCCGGAACATATGTGCATACGCAACGAACAAACAATTGATACGAATAGCTGCGTGACAAAGCCTGGTTCACCGATATATTGGGTTAATGGCGATACAAATAATTTGCTGGGGTTGTATATGAATGGCGAAAATTGTACCATCGGAGAACAAGCCATCATTATTTATGTATATGCTCACATGAATTGGATCGACTCGGTTATTAACTCCAGATAGAATGTTTGTGTGCAGACGGTACGATGGGTACATGCGTTAGACAAACGATGTGCAGACGAATGAAAAGCGACTGGCCGATTTTGAACAACAACAGAGAAACGTCGTTTTTTGTCCTTTGTATAACATAACATATGCTCAAATCGTGTTTTTATGTTTTCGGGAAAATATATGTTTTTTCCAACTCTTATAATTTAAGTACAATGGACAAATAAAAATTGAAAACAACGATATTCTATTAACATAAATTTAAAATATAACATTGTGTCGATGCTGCGGACGATCTACCCTGCAATTCAACTCCATTAATTGCTGCGAAATATTTTAGAGTAAAACAAACCTCCAGAACGTCATTAGGGGGTAGCCGTTCTTCGCTGAAGACTCCGACGGTGATGAAGGCCGCATCAGATGACGAAGCGTCTTGGTCGCCCAATTGAACATTACTTGGACAGGCGTACGGGGGCCCAGCTCTGGATTCGTCATGCGATGCCTTCTGTACTCGAATCTACCTCAAGCTCGGCCTGGCCTTTCGATTGGGAATGAAACGCTGCAGTTGATGTGTTCAATGCCTTTATCGTCACAGAACGTGCTGGCCACTTCTGTTTTTTTTAAATATCTTCTTCTTCTTTGGCTCAACAACCGATGTCGGTCAAGGCCTGCCTGTACCCACTTGTGGGCCTGGCTTTCAGTGACTAATTGATTCCCCCCCCATAGCAGGATAGTCAGTCCTACATATGGCAGCGCGGTCTATTTGGGAATTGAACCCATGACGGGTATGTTGTTAAGTCGTACGAATTGACGACTGTTTTTAATATCACCCTTTTAAAATGTGTTGCCGAGATCAACACTTACAATTTTGCTAAGAGTAGCACTGTAGGATATTAGCGAAGCACCTAACGATAATTTTATCTAAAAATCATCATTATGGTGGAAAATATTAGTTATTTTACGTAGGGTAACTGTACCAGTTTTCGGCAGTGTACCTATTTTCGGCAGGGTAGCTAAAAACGTGAAATTCTGCACAAATGCGGTAAAAAATTTCACAAAATACAATTTTGTAGTGAAAGTGTACTTATTTGATATTCACATACGAAGTTTCACACCATTTCATTACGTATTTTCCAAAATATCAAATCAATTGTGCTTTTTTCGGCAGCTTTGCTGTCAGCCAATCGTTCGGCAGGTTTTGTGATTAAGAGAATCAGAACAGTAAAACAATGAAAAAGTGGTGTATATTATAGATTTTATGCTTATTTAATTTATACTAACTTGTTCGGAATTTTAAAATCACGATAAACAGGTTATTTTTCAGTTTAAATGCTGCCGAAAATAGGTACACAGTAAATGTTCATTTTTGACAGCTCAATGTTGTGGGCTCCTGCCGAAACTCGTAACAAAAACACACTTTGAATTTGGCTGAATATCCATTTTAAAATTGATCAGAACACTACAATGCGTATGTCAACACATAATATGACCTTTCTTGTACCAAATATCACCAATTTTACGACAAAAAATGCACTAACTTAAGAGAAAAATAAATATTTGTAAGCCAATTCGCACCGTACGCTATAACCATCAAACTGTCAATGGCTGCTCTGTTTAAACGTCGCATCAAGATGGCTGTAAAAACGGGCCAAAATAAGCAACATAAAATTAATAATTAAAGTGCTTTTTAACACCAATCTTAGGAAAGTAAGAGTGTTAAATTGCTTTAAACATTTTTTGTACATATTCACATTGATACAAACATTTTCTGACCCGTATTCGCGCTGCCGAAAATAGGAACACAGCCTGCCGAAAACAGGAACAAACTGCCGAAAATAGGAGCAAAATCAATGTTTGCATTTTCACGAATATTTTTGAAAAACGGCTTTGAACCGGCAAATAAAAAATATTGTAACATACTATGATAGTTTATCAACCAGAATAACAACACTTCCAAGAAAAATAATAAAAAATATTGATGTGTGAGCAATTTTTGTGAAACTGCTGCAATAGCCTGCCGAAAACTGGTACAGTTACCCTATTCACATAAATATTTACCGACATTTTATCGAAAATATGACTTTTTTCCTTACGGGAAGGAAGGAAAAGAGGGACACGTTAAGGAAAATGGCAAAAATCTAGTTATGTATATGCAATGCTAGGAACATGAGAATATGCATACATTATCTTACACTCATGTTTTATCAGAAATGCGTTGATACTTTTATGTTTCTATCTATTTTTGTGTTTTTTCATGATTTAAAAACATGTTTTTCTCGTGCAGTTTTGAAATGTTCGGGTAAGACGGATGAAGGTTTATAGAATTCTATCATATTCTACTGCTTTCAACGACCTGGTACGTATATAAACCAATTCGCGTTTCATTCATTGGTTAATTAAGGAATTGAAAGCGCCACTCATAACACCTTGAATAATGCAGAATCTAAAGTATTATTGAAATATCGCGCACAAACAGCTGACGTTGCTCGAGTTTACAGAACAACAGACTAAAATTTCCGTTTAGGAAATTACTACGCGAAAAGTCCACGACCTCATTATTTTCTTGTGATAAAAGTTAAAGAAATTTTTCTACCATTTCAAAATTTTTGATATTTCTAATCTCATAGAATCTTTCGTTTATTCCTGAACGATGTCGTTTGAATACCTCATCTTTTAATTGCTTAATCTTCGAGTGAGTAATAGCGAAAGGCTGCTATTTTGACTGGTGTGCCGTTTCTCGCATATTTCCATGATTTTTCTAGTTGCTGGAAGATGTATATCTTACAAATACCCTTATTTGGTTAAATCTATTCATCATTGATATGAGAAGTAAAATAAAGTAATAAATTTGTTGTCCATCTTTTCTTACAACAAGGTGTTCGTCTTTCTCGCTTTGGTGTCAAGATGTTTGAACTACCAGAAAACAAGATTTTTTTTAAATTTCATTCTTTTTTTTAAGCCAGTTTATTGGTTTATAGTCACGACAATTTATTCATGTAAAACTTTTTATTACATGAATAAATAAATTTATTCATGTAATAAAAAAAAATAAACAATACAAGTTACAGAGCTTAAGATCCGTAGTAATCAAATTAAATCCACAAAGGTGCGCACGATTGAAAATTTATTTTGTTCGTGGATTTAACCAATTTTGCATATATTATCCCATTTTCTTCATATGTGTTGTTTATTTTAAGTTTGGATGCTGCATTATTGAATTTTGCGAAAATTACTTGTTGTGTCTCTAGCGGTGGACTGTAACTTGAGGGGGTGGGGTAGTAGGTTTTCTTTCACCATAAATCGGGAGCCCTCACGGACAAGACGATCTTTCTTCGTTGATGTCGCATGCAAGACTAAAGTTCATTTACACCTGTTTCCAGCTACGTTCGAATCGTAAACCGCCTGCTTCGAATCGCTTGCCACTACGATCGAATGCGTGCATCCCCAGTTGAATCGCGTGCCAGTACGGTTGAATCGCGTTCCACTATGGTCGAATCATATGCCACTACGATCGAATCGTGTGCCGCTACCATTGGATTTCTGAAAGCAAGAGCATAGTAAACTGTTTGTTTGCGTTTGAAAGCTGTTTCTTTCTTCTCCGACGGCATTTCGTTTCTAAAATACTAATAAAAGGGAATTATTCACTGATTACACGTAAAATCCTTTTACAAGCGACAAGCCCAATCCCTGTGACATATGTCAGTTTGCCCAAGCAGCAAACGCAATGCGCAACTCGCACAACATCCTCCCCGGCGTTGAAATGTCATTTCAATTTTCATCCTCCTCTAACGGTAGAAAACAGACCTCAGTTACCGCACGCTTGAATTCCGCTCCATTCGCTGTCTTAACGGTAACGACACGAATTGTACCATCGTCTCCAGGGTGTGTGGCAACGATTCTGGCAAGTGGCCACTGCAGTAGTGGCGCATTCTGGTCAGCTAGTAGCACAAGTGATCCTACTTTAATCACCTTCCGCTTCAGCCATTTCGATCGATTCTGCAGCTCCGGCAGATATTCGGCGGTTCATCGTTTCCAGAAGTGTTGCAGCATGGACTGCACTAACTGCCATCGTGAGAGATGATTTTCCTTCAAGGTAGAGTAGTCAGGTTCAGGAAATGGCTGCATCTCACGTCCGATCAGGAAATGTGCAGGCGTGATCGCAGTGTAGTCGGATGGGTCATCTGAACTCGGTACCAAGGGACGAGAGTTTAGTACCGCTTCTATCTGGGTTAATGTCGTGTAAAGCTCCTCGTAAGACAGCTTCCTATCGCCAACAATACGTTTTAAGTGGTATTTGACCTGCTTCACACCAGCCTCCCAAATACCGCCAAAGTGTGGGCTTCGTGGTGGTATGAACGACCAGTCAATACCCTTGTCGATGCAATAGTTGGTGATCTTTTTCGTAGCGCAATCGTTCTCGAACATACGCCAAAGTTCATGTAGCTCGATTTTAGCTCCGACAAAATTAGTCGCATTGTCAGAGCGTATCGTTTTTGGGCATCCACGTCGACTGATGAACCGTCTCAAACCCGCAAGAAAGGCGTCTGTCGTCAAGTCTGAAACCAATTCCAAGTGAACCGCCCGAGTCTGCAAACACACAAACAAGCACACGTACGCCTTGGTGATTTGCGGTTTGCGAGAAGTCGTTGATTTTATCCAGAAGGGACCGGCGTAGTCCACACCGGTATTCGAAAAGACGGGGGCTGGCTGGACGCGATACGACGGTAGGTCACCCATCAGTTGCGTCGTCTTCAACGGATTTGCCTTGAAACACACGATGCACTTCCGTATCACCTTTCGAATAGTATTCTTCACATTCAGTGGCCAGTACCGTTGACGTACAACTGCAAGCAAACCTCTTTGCCCGATGTGTAGGTTGTCGATGTGTAGTTCGCGAACGAGAGCTTCACTGATTGGATGCTTAGCCGGCAACAGCATCTGATGTCGACTGTCGTAAGGTATGAAGGCTCGCTTGATTCTGCCTCCAACTCGTATGATCCCATCGTCAGGATCCAAAAACGCTTGTAGTCCATTAAGTCGATGTTTTGTATTCGCACCGTCCATAAGTGCGATGATTTCGGGCTGGAAAGTCTCGTACTATTAAGAGCGTCGCTGTACGCACTTCCTTCGCTGTCAGTCGGCCCTTTACCACCTCCCTTTTGCGTGACTTGATGAACCTAGTTAGTCGCACCAAGTAGGCCATACTCCTTACAATCTGTGTGTAACTGCTCAACCTGTCAAAGATCGGAAAACGTTCGATCGGAACAGTCATGGCTAAAGCCACTCCGGCTCGCATTTCCGGCAGCTCATTATCCGGAATTTCCACTTCGTCCTCATCCTTCATGAGGTGCTGTGTTGGTCGGGGCCGCCACCAAATAGTTGAACCTATTAATTTCCTCGATGTAACTCCACGTGAAATCAAATCGGCCGGGTTGTCATGTGTGGAAATGTAATGCCAGTGGAAGGATTGGCTAAGCTGCTGGATCTCGCTTACCCGATTTGATACGTATGTCTGCAGTAGTTCTGGCGTTTTCTTGACCCAAGCCAAGACGATTTTTGAGTCGCTCCAAAGATGTACTGATTCAAACTTAAGCTCCGTAGCGTTCAGGAACTTCACAACCATTCGAGCCAGTAACAGTGCCGCTAACAGTTCGGCTCGAGGGGTCGTGATGGCCTTCTCCTTCGGACTTCGTTTTTTCGGTAGGATCCGAGACTTGCTGCAAACAAGCTGCATCTTGGACTCCTCGTCGGTGAAAGTGCCCTGCACGTACAAGCAGGCATCGTAGGCTTGGTCGGATGCGTTAGCGAACCCTTGTAGTCTCAGCTGGAACACATCCTTCCAGGAAATCCATCTCGGAACTCGGATTTCCCTCAGTGATGTCATCTCGGTCCGAAAGTTTCGCCACTTCTCGTCGATTTCGGTTGGGATGGAGTCGTCCCAATCGATTTGTAGTTCACCTACTTCTCGCAAGATCAGCTTCGCGTAGGTGATTACTGGGCCAAAGAATCCAAGTGGGTCGAAGATTTTGGCCAGTTGACTCAGAAGTTTCCTTCGAGTCATTCCTTCTGGGTTGTCAAAGTCAGGAACGGACACCGAGAACCAGTCCTCCAACGGGTTCCATGTCACGCCCAGTGTCTTAACGATGGTCTTCGAGGTGTCGTCCGTAACCTCGAAAGTGTCTCCTCGTTGTTCTTCAGCTACACCTAAAACGATATCTGAATGGTTGGCGCACCACTTGTGAGCGCTGAAGCAGGCTTTCGCTAGTAGTCCAGTCACATCTCGCTGTAGTTGGCAAGCCTCAGCAAGGGTATCGGCACCAGTCAGGATATCATCCATGTATGTCTCCCTATTGACCACCTCTGCGGCCCTTGGGAACTCATCGTGATGATCTTTTGCAGCTTGCTTCAGAGCCATGGTTGCTTGAAACGGGGAAGGTCCCAAGCCATACGTAACTGTCAGCAGCTCTCGCACCGTAAGTGGGTCGTTCCGATTGTACCTCCAAAAGATTCGCTGGTACCTTGTGTTATCCGGATGGACCACCACTTGACGAAACATCTTCGGAATGTCGAGTGTGAAGATGTACTGAAATCCTCTGAAACGAAGCAAAATTGCAGTAAGATCGTTCTGAACCGTCGGTCCAGTCATCAAAACGTCGTTGATCGAGACGCCGGTTGACGTCTTCGCTGATCCATCAAACACGACTCGCAGCTTGGTTGTCGTGCTCGTAGGCCGCAGCACGCAGTGGTGCGGTAGATAAAACACCGATCCTGGGTCGTCATTCGGTGTTTCCACAATCTCGCGCATGTGTCCGAGATCCTCATATTCTCGGATGAACCGCGAATATTGCTCCTTTAAGTCCGGCTGCTTGTCAAGTTTTCGCTCCAAAGCCAGAAAACGTCGCAGCGCTGTGTCTCGCGAGCCGCCAAGCTCGCGTTTACGTTCGTTGAACGGATATCGTAGGATATCGATATTGCAATCCGCCTGCGGTTGTTGTGATCACTCACTGTTCCGTCGAACTTTGGTCTATTTTGCGATGGCGTCTGTGATCTGTAAGAAATGTGAAGGTGCTATTAGCAACGATCCAATTCCGTGCTTCGGTCTTTGTGAACACTATTACCACGATAAGTGCATTGGACTTTCAACCCCGCTCCTGCGTGATTTTAAGAAATCACAAAATTTATTCTGGGCTTGCGCGGATTGTGCTCAGCGTTTGCGGGCCGTTGACACTTTACGCTTCTCGCACGGCCTTTCTCGTGACGCTGCCTACCTGTTGGAATCGTTGCAGTCCGATTTCCGCGATTCCTCACGCTCTGTGCAGGCGGCATCAGCTGGCTTGCGACTTGAACTTTCCTCTTCACTGGATTGTTTTAGAAACGAGATAGCTTTGATGAAACAGGAATCAGCATCGTCAATTCGTTCCGTGAAAGATTTCATCGACTCACTTACTGCTTCTCACTCAATGGAACGCAACTACTCACAGGCTCCACTACTCACAACGCTTGATGAAGTTAAGCATGGCATCAAGGAGCTTGATCTCATGCACCGTGAGCTTCTCACTTCCTTCAACTCACTAATGAACAAGCTCAACTCTCATCTTGCCATGCATACCACTACATCGAGTGCTCACCATTCTGCGATTCCTGCTACGCACTCAACGACCACGATTCCAGTTGCGGCCTCTAAGCTCACCCATCAAGCTGTTGGTGAGAATTCTTCTAAACGTCGATTGTTGGATCGCTCTCCCGACCCATCGCCTACCAATACCGTTACACGCGCTATGCTTTCATCGGGCACAGGGTTGTCCTGCAATAATATTACGACCGTTCCTGAACGCCCACCCCGTACTTGGGTCTTTATCTCCCGTATTGCTCCTGATACTCCGATTGAAGCGATCCGTGAAATGGCCTGTTCTAACATAGGGACAGACGACATCTTGGTATATAGCCTTGTTCGACGCGACCGGGATCTTTCTACGCTCTCCTACGTATCTTTTAAAATTGGTGTACCGGATTCGCACCGGGCTATTGCTTTGGCTGCTTCAACCTGGCCTCGCGGGATCTCTTTTAAGGAGTTCATCGACCTAAATCCCCGCTCCGTCAATATTTGGCGACCCACTACTGCAGCATCCCTTGCACCTTCTGCGCCTATTAATCGTGAATCGGATCATCATTCCTCGCCACCTTCTATCAACCACACGACACAACTGCGAAACGCTGATTTCACTATTTCGCCAGCTCATGGCCCTATGAGCTTGCCTTATACGCAGTACTTTCAGCAAGCGTAAACCGGCTGATCCGGCTGAAGATTCTCATGAACTACCGACTTTACCCGAATTGATGGAAGCTAACCCTGCATCTAATACACATAATCCGTCCGACTCTCTTTCGCCGTTAATAACTTGCAGCGAGAGCACTCCCGGCGCATCTCGCTCTCTCATCCCTTCGATCGATCAACTAAACATCTACTATCAAAAAGTATGAGGATTGCGCACAAAACTAGACGAGATACGCCTCTCTGTCTATCTGAGCTTGATATGGATGTGTTTGCATCGTGCGTTAATCACTTCATTCCTACTGGTGTATCTAGTGAAAATGTTTCTCTGCTTGATGGAATGTCGGTAAACGGTTTGCCGCAATTATCTGGCATAAAAAATATACGCAGAAGTCAATTGGACCTTCTATTTGCCAATGCTGCCAATGCTATGCCTTCTTGGAGCGCTGCTCCCCCGTCATAGCTTCACCTGTTCCACTCGTCGCGCTAGACAATCATCATCCTGCTCATGAGACAAGTGTGCTCCTTACGCACTCTCGCCCTGCATCCTCTCAACGAATACCTACGGCTCGTATGTTCAATTTTAGGAAACTGGACTACCAAAAGCTTCATCATATTTTAGCCGGTACCGATTTGTGCTTTACTGATGATGACATAAATCAAGCTGTAGCAGCGTTTACTAATGTAATCACTTCCGCCTTCCCTTCCTGCTGTCCTCTCCTATCCTGTCTACCGATCTCGTCTTCGCTCCTTTTCCGTACCATAAACTCCTTCCTACTCCTTCGTGAATAATTGTATACTATAGTCAGTAAGTACTATTGCTGTAACCCAACGTGGCCGAGCAATTAATAAAATAAAAATAAATAAAATAAATAAATACCGTCCCTCCTCAGTTCGCTCGTGTGTGCGCCGGAAGTGTTCCAGGCACGCTTCGTCATCAGCCTTCGGGGAAGGGCGGAGCTCGTCGCAGGATTCTACCTTGTAGAAGTTCCTCAGCAGTTCGATGAGCGGCTCATCGTCAGCAGTTTGGCAAAGTGTACGCGCAACGACCGTCGTGTCGCTCGCGATCACACCTCCAGCGATCCAACCCAGCTTTGTGTATCGCAGCGCAGGTCGGTTCGGACCGAGTTCACATCGGCCGTCAAGCATCAGGTTCCAAAAACTTCCAGCGCCAATCAGCATATCGACAGGTCCTCTTCTGTTAAAGGTAGGGTTGGCCAGCACCTGTTCGCTCGAGATGGGCCACTGTGATATGTCGAAAGACTTCGTCGGAAGTTCCCCAGTGATTCGTGGTGTCACTAGGAAGTCTAACTCAGCTGTAAAGTCACTGGCACGAGACCTGATCGTCGTGCGCAGTTTACGGCAAAGATGAGTTCTATTGCCGTTCAGACCACTGACCGTGACGTCAGCGGGTTTTGTCTTAAGGGAGAGAAGGTTTGCAAATCGCTCGGTGACAAAGTTCATCTGCGAAGCAGAGTCTAATACCACTCTACAAGGGTAGGGAGAATCGCACAAACCATCCACTAAAACAATGGCAGTCGAAAGGACGGTCTGCTTCTCCGGTTCCACGTCACTCGCGCACAGGGTTGTCGGTGTTTCAGCTTGTACGTTGGCTGTTTGGGATTCTTCTATCACTGATTCACTAGATGTCGTTTGACCTACGTTAGTTGCAACCTGACTTGGGGAATCTTCATGGAGTAAGCTATGATGTTTCTTACCGCAACGACGGCAAGAACTGGATAAACATGCTCGCAATTGATGGCCTTTGGAGAGACAATTGAAGCAAACACCGCACCGTTTTGCAATCTCGAACCTTTCCTTAACACCTTTAGCCCTGAAAAGTTCACAAGCTCGGAGTTCATGAGCAGCACTGCATACTGGACACTTCGCTAACGGTTTAGGTTCACTCACTACCAGGCTCCTTGCCACTGTTTTCGGCTTCGTACTTTCCGTCGATGTTTTCACGCTGGTATCGAGCTTCTCAGAAATTCGACACTGCTCCTCCAAAAACTCCATCATAGCGGCGTAGGAAGAAAGTAAGTTCTTCCTTTGTTTCGTCTCCCAAGCCACTCGCAACTTCTTGTCTAACTTACCAGCTATAAGGTTGACCAACATTTGCTCACCGAGACCACCTACCGGAAGGTTCTGATTCTTCAACGCCTCAACGTTTTTAGTGCAGGTGTCAATCACTTTACGAAGGCTCGAAGCATTGTACTGGTTGATCTTGGGTAAGCTGAAAAGGTTTTCAATGTGCTTATCCACAACCACTCTTTTGTCTTCATACCGCTGAGTGAGAACCTTCCAGGCAGCTTCGTAGTCGTTGTTGTTTACCAGCTCATCGTCGATGATACCAGCCGCCTTTCCGACAAGGCAGTTTCGCAAATGAAAAAGCTTCAGGGCCGGTTCTTCTTGCTGGTATCGGTTCATCACCGTGGTGAACATCGCCTTGAACGAATACCACTTTTCGTATGACCCATCAAAGGTCGGTAGGGGCACTTGCAACGGAGGGAGGTAGGGCTGAGCCTGCTGCTGGGTCAGTGGGAGAGCAGGTGGAACGGCTACTTCAACTTTCGTTACGGCATCGAAACACGATGTATTTGTCATTCTGCTCTTTGTCTTGGTCATCGTGCAGCGTTAACTCGTAGATTTTGTTCTGTATTTCGTTTCACTCACTATAGATGTTTTCTAAAGCCTTTTCCTGGAGTTGAAGGAAGTGCACGTTTTTTACGTTGAGGTTAGGCTGCTCTGCACTGTCACACAAAGCTGCACACACACAACTAAGCTTTCCACACACTGCTTCCCGTTGCTTCTCCAACACTTTCAGCTGTACCTCCATTTCGTCGGAATTGTCTTCTACTAGCTGTTGTTGTGATGATGTTGGTTTCGGTGATGTCGTCCCACGCTTAACTGGTGTTCGTTTTAGCTTTTTCGATCGAGTAAATGGTGATGGCATCGTTCGTTACACATGCACACACACCATCAACGTCGTATCGAGCCTTTGCACAAGAATCCGCGCCAAGCTAAGCTGTCACACACACACGCGCATACACGTACACGTACATTCGCTTGCGCCACTGCGCAATTGCACACGAAACGATACCAAGCTGAACGCACTAACACACATTCACTTGCACCGGCACGCCATTTGCAACCGCTAAAACCCAAGCCAAACACTTCTCCTGAAAAGAACACTTTTCCCTTCTTGTTGTCTGGAATGCCCTCAGGCAGCTTCCGTCGAACAGCACTGACCGAAAACACTCGCGTTTACGGATACTGTTTGATCTGTTTGTCAGTAGTAACGCACCAAAAGTCACGTCACTGTAGGGCGTCTAGAGCCCTTAACACCCGGTCTCGGATGTTCCTTTGTACCGACTTTACGCGAGAAAGACAAACCACTTATCACAACACTGGGTAACTTTATCCGGTTCCGTAGGACCACAATGTTGTGTCTCTAGCGGTGGACTGTAACTTGAGGGGGTGGGGTAGTAGGTTTTCTTTCACCATAAATCGGGAGCCCTCACGGACAAGACGATCTTTCTTCGTTGATGTCGCATGCAAGACTAAAGTTCATTTATTATCATTTCAATGTGTGCGTGTCGCACTGCTAATTCTACTGTCACAAAAAATGCAAACCCAAGCGACAAACCCAATCCCTGTGACATATGTCAGTTTGCCCAAGCAGCAAACGCAATGCGCAACTCGCACAACATTACTTTTTTTATGTATGTTGCTACGGATGTAGCAATCTGTCTATTTTGAGTAGCTTTTCACAAACGTTTCTACAACTGTCGCTCGCGTATAAATTTATCACTGATCAGTTTAAAAATTCTTTTGTCTTTTCTAGCTTAACTTTTACTACTAACTGCGTTTCGCGATGGCGCCCTGTTCCTCGATCAGCTGTGCTACTTGACCCTATTTGACCTGCTCGCGAATTGGCCCATATTTCGGAGAACTGGTTGTCGCACAATCTAATCGTGTTATCTCTCTTTGTGAATCTTGTACGCTATCTGCCGGGTATTTTGGGTATTTGATCGAGTTGTCAAGTCAGCTTGATGTTTGTAAATAATACTGTTCCCTGTCCGATCACACGCAATCGATATCGTGCCAACACTCATCTGCCGTGTTGCTATCGGATCGGTTTGTTGTGTACCGATCGTTAACCTTGACTCCCCTTTCAGGAACGGTAGAATCGACAGTCCCTGAAAGTGAGCAAAGTTATGGATTATTTTGGTGAAATATTGTTCGTGAAGCAGCAAACTTAGCTGTTTTTTGTAACGAGTGTGGACAAACTCGTTTTGTCTGCTGCCGCATCTCCGCGATATCACCAAATTTATCTGCCTTCCCTGAAAGGGGAGTTGAAGTTTTTGGCCGGAACACATCCCACCGAATTGATGGCACCACCCAAGATCGACAGCATCGCCAAGCACACGACGGAGAGATTCAGATTGAGATGGACAGCTTGCAGTATCGGCTGTGAAAACCGTAAAAGCCGAATACAATCCATTAGCAGCATTGTTGTTGAAACAAATCTAAAACAGAAGAATGTGCAAGTTAGGGATCAAACGACACACACACTCACCGACACGATCACAAATAAGGTTATGATTACAGCATGCGCGTTGCGAGACAGGTGTACCACAAGTCGAATTGATCTACGTTTTTGTATCCCACAAGCAAGTGGTAGAGAAAAGCTGCAAAACGTTGGATCATGTCCAGATCGACGAAGGTTGATCGACAGGTTGAATGTAGGGAAGCGTAAGCGTAATCCTATATATGTGCAATACGAAAGGCACAAAGCACACCTAGAAAAAGAAGATAGGTGGTTACCCACAAAACAATTTCTATACCGGCGAAACGCGGAGGAGACCGTTGAAATACGAAACCTTATGAGGTATTTGAAGGCCTTAACGAAAGCAGGAGATTTTTATATCGTGCTTATTTTAAGCAAATCCTGCTTCACTAAGGATTTACGGGGTGGGGTGTTGGCACGAATTCGACCTCGTGTGAATTAGCCAAGCGAGTGTTGATAACGACAACGTGCTGTCAAGGACAGCTCGAATAGAAGTAGCAAAAGTTTAACCAGAAAGGACAGACGAATTTTTAAACTGCGCAAATAAATATAAACACAAAGCCAGTTCTAAAAACGTCTACCAAGCTACTCATAATGAATAGATAGCTACATCCGTAGCAACAATGTATTTATGAGAAGTGTCCATCTTACCCGCAGTGTTTGTCTTTATCTACCTTCCCTCATGTCTATAATTGGAACAACTAACCTTGGGTGTACCAAATATCGCAGTATGCTATGGATGTTTTGTTAACAACTGTCGTATTGGTCGTGGTGCGTAGTTTACAACTCAATAAATCAGGTTTCTCGTTGTTATTTTGCAATCTGTGTTGTGTTGATGTTGTTGATAGTTGTGTTGACATGTGTTGAAAGCATCATTTTTCTGTAAAATGTTATAAAATAGAATAAGTTTCATCAAATAACGCAGTCTTTAATAACTTTCGTACAAAAAAAGTGTAATCTGAACGCCACTCTTGTCGTTCGGTGTGTGGTAGCTTGCTTCGGTATAGCTTCGAAGAGAACGATTGTCAGGAGATAGGATAGGAGATAGGAGATAGGAGAAGTTCAAACACGAGAGTTTTCAGTAGAATAAGAGCCTTACATTTTAGAAAAACATGGCCTATCAATTGTGCAATTAATTGAGCATGGATATCAATACAGCTAGTGATACAAAACGGAGATTTAAAACTGTTAATTTTACTTTTTTATGGTGTTCACTTACTTACAGTCAGTCCAAACAGCTATCCTTCGTCTAGCTGAATATTTTACAAAAAAAGGCGAATTATGGCCGCAATACGTATGAGGCGATAAAAGTAATGATGAGGTTTGATAAAGGGACCATCAATACACACGTTTTGCTAAAAAATAAGCATTTAAAAAGTGCAATAGCAACCCAAATACATAAAAACCTAAAAATAATCGTTTAATGGGCGCGCAAAAAGTATTCATCCATCCAGCTTTTTAATTATTTACGCTGGACAAATACTACGTAGACGTGAATTAAATTTATTATTATCAATCTACTGATGACTTTCTTCTAAATTAATGCATTTCTGTTGTTTTAATTGCACTTCAAGCGGTCAGAGAGGCACTGAAGGCGGTGGAGTTAAAAAATTGGAGCATGATGGCGAAAATCGTGTCTTTAACTGATGCATAACCTATCGTACCCATTTTTGATGGTTACAAAATGTGTGAGAGGCCTTGGTGCTTCATTTGATCAGAGTTTGGCCATTTTTCTGACACTAATCGTGTGACAAACTGCCATTTAATCAGCCATTCTTGACGGTTAATCTAACGAAAGAGGCGGCTTAATGTGCATTTTGTGATGGCCAATAAGATCAGGAAAAGAGATGGGTTACATTTGGTTCATGGGTCATGCTGCATCGTAGCTGGTCATGTAATAGCTTGAATGATTGAGTTGTTACAAACATGTTTTGTTTGAATAATATCATACACAGAAAGTGGCCAAATCTGTTAAGGTGCATCAAATAATTCAGGAATTTATTTTGAATTAGACTCTACTAACATTTTAAAACATGTTTAAATCGCCAAGATCAAACGACCGACGTCTACCATAGCGAAAACAGTCTACTAAGATGCAGCAGCAAAATCTCGTGTAACGTCATACCATGAAACTAGGACTCAGTGAGGAAAGGTGAGCTAGAAAAATGATTCAAATTTATTGGAGACGAGAAGGGGAGACATATTAATGCAGTTTTTAAGTATTTTGAGTCCCAGTTCTGAGAAATTGTACTTAAAATGTATCACATGTTTCAAGACCAGTCGAGCTGGAGAACATACAGAGCATTGTCATTTGCCTGAAACACCAAACCAGCTGAAACCAAACTGATGAAAATGATTTAGTAGACTGAGAATATGATATCAGTTGCCATTTTTTCAATGGAACTTGGCCACGTAGTCCGGAAATGCAATATTTCTACCAGAGAATAATTGTAACATGTCTTGTAGGAAGAGTGGATCAAAAATACGCCTGTTGAAAAGTTCAAATGAGTTCTTGCAGTGTGCAAGTAGTCACAAATAGTCATAAATGCAATGAGAAACAAGTTTAGGACATTTTTTGGTTCCATATCCTTTGTTTTCATACGCACATTACGCCAAAAATCTGATGGACGAATACTTTTTGCTGGTACAGAACTATCTGTTTGTACTATCTGGTACAGAAGTGTACAAAAAAAAAATCAATTTTCTCAGAACGATTACCGGACTCTGGTGGGATGCACACCCCAAAGATGTCCTTAACCTATATAAGACTACGATACTGTCCGTCTTGGAGTATGGTTGCATATGCTTCCACTGGGCAGCCAAGTCGCATTTGAAACACTGCAAGAGATAGGTTCTAAATGCAAAATCATGAAGGTCTATCATGATTTTGTTTCCTTACAGGTGCACCCTAGTACTTCTCAAAGTATAACTAGTGCCAGCTTACCAGAGTCCTGCAGTTCCATTTTAAGTGTAGATACCTCATTGAAGGAGGAAATTAAAGGTATCCCCGATAACCTTCGCCGGATGACAATTCCCAGCAAATTTGTGGAGAAACATGGCCATGCTAACAGTAACCATTTTTATACTGACGGATCCTCATCAGAGCAGGGCACTGGATTTGGTGTATACAACACGTGCTCCGAAGCATTCTTTAAATTACGCCAACCATGCTCAGTATATGTAGCGGAGCTCGCCGCAATCTTTTATGCCTTATTATTGATAAGTGCATGCCCTGCGGATCAATATGTAATTTTTTCAGACAGCTCAAGCGCTATTGAAGCATTAAAATCCGTAAAGGCTGTTAAGAGCCCAGACCATTTTGTGAAAGAAATTGTAAAGGTTTTAAGCTCACTGTTTGAAAAGTCGTTTCGCATATCGTTAGTATGGTTGCCTGCTCATTGTGGTATACCAGGAAATGATCAGGCAGACCATTTGGCCAAAAGGGGAGCTGCAGAAGGGTCTTTCTTTGATAGGCCTATCCTTCCTCATGAGTACTTGCAGGCCCCACAGGCGTTTTTCAAGGCACGTTGGCAAAATCTGTGGGACTCGGATGAACTCGGAAGGTTTCTGTATACAATCACTCCTCGTGTAAGCTTGAAGCCTTGGTTCCATAACACCCCTGGCGATCGTGCGTTCATTCGAATGATGTCTAGACTTAGGTCTAATCATTTCGCATTGGGTGCACATCTCCAGCGTATAGGACTGGTCGACTCCAAGGTATGTGGCTGCGGGCTTGGATTCCACGACATGGATCATCTTCTGCGTGGAATACGAGTCTGCTCGACCTGCTTTGCTGGACGCGGTCGAAAAACTGGGAAAATGTACTGATATTCCGATTCGGGATATATTAGCGGCATCGGACTGGGAATTCCTAAGGGCCATATTCGATTTCTGTAGAGAGAACGGCTGAACTGTGTGACTTTCCTTAAGCAAAATGTTGGTTCACAGACATTGTTGGCAACAGCAATCTTGCATCCTATGTTATTTCCTCTAGTTTGTCTATGTGTTACATGTTGTACATCGCTTGTATGTTTGTGATGGATGAATGTATGCATGAATGTAAGAATGAATGAGTGCAATGTGTATGGCTGAGTAATCGGCATTGACGGCAGACAGAAGATCGTTGCTTGAACGATGTTCTTGCAAGAATTTATTAGATAACTGGAACAATACAGACCCCCGCCATGTCACTCGGACCACTGATGGAAAGGACTACAACGATACAGACCCTCGGAATGTGATTTGGGCCACTAAACTGGACTACACTCGGACCACTTCGGATGGATGGATTTAACGAAATGCCTGGATTCCAAACGATACAGACCCCCGCAATGCAATTTGGAATATTGAACTGGAATAGACATCCTTGAAACCCGAATGATGTAGACCCTCGCCACGCTTATAGGACCAAAAATCATGGACTGGATTGATCAAAACCAAACCGTCCGAGTACACCCGGGATAAGGTGCCCTTCCATGGCTCAGAGAAGGAAATGTCTCCCTGCCAATATGGATTGTAGCGCCATGAACTACCTTTGTATTTTCTACTCTTAAGCAAAACGGCCTTTTTGGACCGTTACTCCTGAATAAAAAAATAAAAAAACCTTTGAAAGTATGATAGACGAATACTTTTTGCGCGCCAATCAAAGGACTTTTTTTAGTTTTTTGAATGATTTAGTTGTTATTGCAATATTTTAATGTTTATTTTTAACAGTACATGTGTATTGATAGTCTCTTTATCAAACCTCATGATTACTTTTACCTCCCCATGCCTATTGCGGCCATAATTCGCCTTTTTCTGTAAAATATTCAGCTGGACGAATACTTTTCGGACTGACTGTATTTACCTGCAGTAAACTTATTAGAACTTGATTCGAGTTAAAAAAAATGTCACAAATTGACTTTTGGTGTAAATATCCACGAGATTTGGCTTACAGCCACAATTGATACAGCTATAGCGAATTGCTAGGAACACTATAACCAACATTGGTAACTTGAGAAGCAAGTTTTGATCAAAATATCCTATTACTTTAATAAACATTGAATCAAAATAAAAAAAATACTCTCGTGGTCTACACATTATAGGCTTTAAGAAAACATATAGACTTTTAAAATTGTACCCAATACTTATTTTTACAGGGGTTAAATCGGTATCTTGACTACATAATTTAGCCATAATTGGTACACTTATCCTATATATATGCCCTCGCAGACATCCGTAAAGATAGGTATATGCGAGACGCCTATACTAAGTTAACAGTGTTAATATCACTGTCTAAAGCAGACATGTCAAACATACGACCCGCGAAGGCTCTCAATACGGCCCGCGAAGGCTCTATATACGGCCCGCAAAGTTTCATGAAATAAAGTTTAATCATTGAATTTACGAGTAGGGACGATTGCCACTGACGTAAGAATAGTAGTCAATTCATGAATTTCATGAACTGCTTGTGTAGATATGTAGATAAGATTCTACATAAGTGGCCCATAACGAGTTTTACATCACTGGTCTAAAGATATATTTTTAATCAATTAATCACAATGTACATCGGTTTTCCGGTATAAAAAAACAAGAAAAGATTTTTGTTTCGAATTCGGGACAGTAGGAAATACGTATTTTAATAAAATTCAGAACACAATATGTTAAAACACTGTTGTTATCATGATGATAACTACTTCTACAATGAATTCCGATGATTTCGTACTTCAATGCACGTGGACGCGATATTAAAAATTATAGATAAAATTACACGTTGGCGTCGATTCTTATCATTGCTGCTAAGAATGCCTCCGATGGTGAACTGATCGACAGAAAATATCTATTCACCGTGGTGGTCCTGATGCCTGGCCTGGCACTAGGGCATGGCAATCATATAAATTGTAAAAACAGTATGACGAGGGCCAAAATATGAGGAAATGAGTTTAAAACATGCTGAATGTCCGGAGTTTGAACCTCTCCGTAATTTGAATCATAACGGTACAACAAAGGGATGCAGGTGTTTTTACTTGATAGAAAGACTGGCGCTCAATATAAAGACTTTCACTAGAGTATGAAGACCAAGAGCTAGAATATGACGCAACGATCCCCTTGCTCAGCCTTGTTAATGGGCTGAAAGTCTCTATACTGTGTGCCAAATCTTTCTAACAAGTGAAACACCCTGTTAAAACGGTGTACAGTATCACTATCTGGATCTCCAAGCATTGAAATCATTGTTTTTATGTAAAATGAACATTTTAAACAAAATAGAGGAATGGACTTTGTTATTTCCTCTTTGTTGTATTTTGTCTAAGTAACTCTCAGCAGAAAGAATAGCTGCGGGAAAAAATGAGATAACACAATGCAGACCTGGCATTGTTTACAGGGGATCAGTACAAAATATACAATGAGTATAGCCAACGTCTAGGCTGTATTAAAAAAAAGTTTTTATTCCGAAGCTGAGTTTATATCTTGTGGATGAGGCAAATAGCCTTCCGAAAGAAACATTTAAATTTTCGATGGTTCGAAGAATGAAGTTCGTTGGCGCCCTGCAAAAACTTGTTTTGTTGTGCCTTATCATAGTTGGTCCCCCCAATAACAAAACATGTTTTTGAAGAGCGCCAACGAACTTCATTCTTCGAACAAGTCAATCGAGATTTGAGGAAATAATCAGTAGGTCAAACGTCACCAGTATTTTTAGCCAGAAACCAGTTTGTCTTCCAGAAGTTTGATTAGTTCTAACCAAAATCACACGTTAAACAAACGCTTCAGCCAGTGATGGTTTTGCCGCTTATTGAAGATGTCCACTTTCATTTTGGCACTATTAAGTGCTTTGGTTTTAAATTCAACAGTGTACTGTGAGTCTATCTTGAAAAATCTATCTTGAACATGTTTTACTGAACATTTGTTTTGTTTTTGGATAGGCACCGGCAGTTCATGGTTTACAAATTATGGCAACGAAGAAATTGATGGTAAACTAGTGTTTTTGTGTGTATTTTTTTATATTTTTTTAATTTGAATTCTACGATTTTACGCTTGGTAGGGCTTAAAGAAACAATGTTTTCACGGTACAAAAGGCAAGCAGTAATGCAAAACGATCCAACGAAAGATGAAAATGAATTATTGCCCGAGTTTCCGCACATTGTTTCCATTGTACCCGAAAAAGGACGAATGTTGTGTCTAGGCGTATTAATTTCAGAGAGTTTAGTACTTGCTCCTGGAAATTGTCTAGCATTCAAGTAACGTATTATTTTTTTGTAAATCTGTAATGAGAAACAATAATCTCAGTTCGTATACATACAGCGAGCTTTTTTATGTAAAGATCAATGGAAAACGATTGAAAATCTCGAAGAAAATTCTGCATCCCATGTACAGTACTCGGAGCACGTTGTATGACATTGGAATGTTAAAGATCGAAATAAATGATGAGTAATAACTGTCACATCCTGCATTTTTAATATTCCGATCAAAGTTGTGGTTAACTTTTACTTTGTTTTTTTCAGCACAAGAAGTAACATTCAACCTGCGTGTCTATGGGAGGATGATACATTAAGCATCCCAAATATAAAAATGGCTGGAACACGTGGTATGTAATTGTAAACATTTTTTAAACTACATTCACAAAAATATAACCAATATTTGTTCTTTTATTCATACCAGCTTCACTACTATTAAATAAGACAACAAGTATAAGAGTATTGAGTGCTGAAAACTGTAAACTATACTATGATTATGCTTTCTCCTCTCAAGGGTCCTCTCTTGTCGATCATCAGATGTGTGTCTTCTACGACTTTGAAGAACACTGGGTAAGCATAACTATGCTCCAAAGCATAATATTTGATATAAAAATTATATACCGTGCGCATAAAAAAGCGACAAAGTGTACCGATTGTTCATGTAATATTATAAATATCATATAAAATTAACGGCCTAGTAGTCGTATCCTTTCAAAATCAATGAACAAATCAATCCTATCAGTGATCAATGTATTTTAGTTAGCGATATACTCGGGGCAAGTATGGGCTTCAAACCACGAAATCCGTTCGCCGCGGTTGTCAGATGGCGCTCACTTGGCGCTCAGTTTTAAAATAACGTACCATATATATATATATATATATATATATATATATATATATATATATATATATATATATATATATATATATATATATATATATATATATATATATATATATATATATATATATATATATATATGATGTCGGGATATATGACATATATATATATATATATATATATATATATATATATATATATATATATATATATATATATATATATATATATATATATATATACTTATATATATATATATATATATATATATATATATATATATAAAGATATTTGAATATATATATATATATATAAAGGTCAAATTTAATGTTTTTCATATAAATTGATTACACTGCTGAAAATTTCATAGAAAAATATCGCAAAAAATTTCCACCATGTAAATAACGTTTATACCTCTTTTAAATAAAATCAATCAGTATTTTTATACATTTTTATTAAGTATATCCAATCTTGTCGTCCCTCCTAAATTTGAATTAAGTTAAATTCAAATTTCAAGAAAGTCAGTAAAGCTGCCTTATAACAAATCATCCAATAATGATGTAACGAATGAAATCCAATACCAACGGCAAAAAAGATCAAAATTCAAAACTTTAACAACCTTGATTCGTAGACATAAACGTCTTTAAATGCTTGACAGTTGTACCTCATGATTCTCATTCTCTCGAACGGATTTCGTCATTCGAAGCCGGTACTCGCCCTGATTAAGCTATTGAAATTCATCAATTAATTTTTTTACGGTGTTGTATTTCTCGTTTTTCGTTTCCCGCAGAAGTGGAGGAGTAAGATAATCTATGCAGATGTAATTGAAAATGATTTCATTGTTTCATTTGTGATTGGAATTCCATCGTTTTTTGTAAGCGGTGATTCACAAAAATTTGATGTTTTTATCCAACTGTCTAAGTTCCATGAATGGATTGCGGAAACAATGCATAAAGAAGGAGTATCATTTCAGTCGTGGCAATGCTTCCGACGGCATTCAAATGAGCGTCGTAGAATTGAAAGCGCTCCCAAATTCATGTCAAACAACACTCGTGAGTTCATGGTCATCATTTATGAAAGTTCGGATGTATCCAAGGAATGTGAAGGAGCATTGATATCAACAGATGTCGTAATCACATTGGCACAGTGTGCGAGCAATTTAATGTAGGTAACGGATAACATGCCATAATGGTATACAATGCTTTCCCTTAATAATTCCAATGTGGTTGTCTCTTTCCAGTGTACATTCTTCTAGTGTCTTGTTCTACTCAAGGAGGCGAGTTTCTATTCGAGATATCATTATACATCCTAACTACATGGAAAATTCCCTCTACAATAATATCGCCATATTAAAGCTTGAGTCCAAAGTACCGTTTGTTCATGCTCAATTGGAACCGTATTATTTCAAGGATCATAAAATATTAATGGACTGTTCGGAAGACAATAATTTCGGATGTTAGAAAATTTTATTAGTTCAATTTTACAAGCACTCTATAACCACGCATTTTTTTTTTTCAGACATTCGCTACTCCTCCGTTGATGATCTTTCCTTACTGTTCAGTTACGAATGTGAACCTTCTGAGGAGCAACGTTCTCGACTTTCAAAAGGGTTGCTGCTGGAACATATGTGTATACGTAAGCTAAAACCTATTGCTACGCATAACTGCGCGTCAAAGCTAGGTTCGCCTATATATTGGGTTCGAAATGATACAAATTACTTAATGGGGTTGTACATGCTTGGAGAAAACTGTGCCATTGCAGAACAAGCCGTCGTACTCTATGTGTATGCTCACATCAATTGGATCAATTCGGTTATAAATTCCACTTCCAGTGCGTCGCTTGCAGTCTTCATTCCTTCCTTGAAACTGACAGATGAATGTTCTTATCCCGATAGTACAACAGGTACTTGTGTAAGCCAAACGAGCTGCACCAGTATATACAAACGAATTGAGAGCTATTTGCCAATAATTTATTGCAACAGTAGAGCAATCGTTTGCTGCCCATTGGAGGACGTAAGTGAACCGGAAAAAAAGTTCCGAAAGAAAGCAACTTGCTCACCTTTTTATATTTTCAGGAAGACATATTATTTGCTGCTTTTCGTAATTAACGTGTGCAACAATATTGATCGCAAATATGTGGATTGATTTTTATTACACTGATAGAACGACCCAGAAGTAATCGTTGAATGGAAGAATGGAATTGAATGGCTATTCTAACGGAAAAAATTCAACATTATCGCTTATACAGCGCCTACCACAACTATATGGACAGTCGTTTTTCGCGATTTGCAGAAAATCCATAAGAGATATATAAAAACAGTGAATGTATGAGTTGTGCAGAATACTATTTCACATCTTTGTATATTTTTTTCAAATTTTTTCAACTCATTTTTACACGAGCTATGACGAAAAAACAAATTTATGGTCGTACCATAACTATAAAGACACTTCGAAAAACAGGTCTCATGTGCTAACTAACGCATTTAAAAATCGTTCAAAAATATAAATAACATATTCTACAAAGGTTTTACAGAAATACATTTTTGAACGATTTTTAAAAAGTGTTTTTATAACTTATTTTAAGGTTTTATAAGTTTTATAAGAGTAATTATCAAAATATATTTTTTTCGAATAGCAAAAAATTTCACAATAAAATTTTGTTTCGCATGTAATGATGGTTTTGAAAATGCAAATCAAAGTGTGTAAAAAGTTTTTCAAATACTATTTTGAAATTGCCATGAGAGCCTTATCAATTTTGTGAAAAACGGTTCAAAACTGATCCGATCAAACAAAAGCGACATAAAAAGCTCAACAACGATTTTTTAGCAGAATCTAAATATTTGCTGCTGTTACATACATAGTTAAGGAATGTAATCCTAGTCCGATATTTTTTTCCTCCTACCACCCACTTCACCATCGATGTTCTCTTAGAACGCTACAACGGACGTTTTTGGTATTTTTTCACTTTACTAAAGTAAATTTTCTACATTTGAAAAAAAAAATCAATAATTTTACTTGAAACAAAATGTCAATGTACCAGTATTGGGCAGGTTAGTGCAGCAGTTTCACTAAAACAGCTCGTACACTTACAATGTTTATTATTTTTCTTGAAAGTGACATTATTATGGACGATAAACTATCGTATTATGTTGTGCTATTTTTTATTTCCCGTTTCATATGCATTTTCTAGCGATTTTCATGAAAATGCAAACACTGTTTTTGTTCCTATTTTCGGCAGTTTGGTTCTATTTTCGGCAGGCTGTGCTCCTATTTTCGGCAACGCGAATACGGGCCGGTAAATGTTTTAATTAATGCCAATAGGTAGACAAAAATGTTTAAAACAGCTGTACACTCTCACTTTTCAAAGATTGGTGTTGAAAAGTACTTAAATTATTAAATTTATGTTGCCCATTTTGGGCATTTTCCTGACAATTTTTACAGTCATTTTGATGTGAGTTACAAACAAAGTAGGCACTGGAGAAATGAGACTGCCTGACGGCTGTAGAGTACGGCTCCGACTGGCTCACAAATTATTATTTTTCTCTCAAGTTATTGGATAATTTATAATGAAATTGGTGATATTTGATACAAAACATGGGGTTTTTGTGTCGACATACGCATTACAATATTCTGATCAAGTTTTAAATGAATATTCAACGAAATGAAAAGTGTGTTTTTGTTTCAAGTTCGGCAGTAGCCCAAAGCATTTATCTGTCAAAAATCAACATTTACGGTGTACAAATTTTCGGCAGCATTTAAAGTGAATAATTACTTGTTTTTAGTGATTTTAAAATTCCAAGTGGGCTAGTATAAAATCTGCAACCATAGAATATTTCATAAAAACTATACTTTTATTGTTTTGGTGCTCTGATTCTGTTAATAATGAAACCTGCCGAACTATTGGCTAACAGCAAATTCACCGAAACATGTTGAACTCTGCACATATTGTTTGATATTTTGAAAAATATGCATGGAAATGTTGTGAAACTTCGTATATGAATACCAAATGAGCATATCTCTATGAAAAAAAAATATGTATTGATACAATTTTCAACGCGTTTTTGCGAAATTACACGTTTTTAGTTACCCTGCCGAAAACAGGTACACTGCCGAATACTGGTACAGTTACCCCATTGCCCGATCATAAAACTACAACGATATTTTGTTTCATATTCCGAACAGTTCGAGCTCATGTTTCAAATTACGGACGATTTGATTCATAATACGGACAGCCTCAAAATTCTTTTTGTAACCTTCAAATTTACACACAAATTAAAACTTTTTAGTTTTTAACTTGTTTTAAGGTTTGGACACTTGATTCTGGATGTTGGATGTTCTCCTGGACCAACATAACGGCGGTCTTAAGTATAACGGGGTTCGGGTGCTGTTTTTCTCTTGCACTCGTAGATGAATAGAACCGAAGAACTACTACGCGAATTTCCCGTTCGGCCATCAATGCATTTGGTTAAGATGTGACGGATGGTAATGTCGACGCCACAGAAAAATTAGACGTTCTGAACTTACGGAATAGCTACTATTAACACTCTGGGCGCTAGCATTTTGCATCAGCTTTCTGCAGAGAAAACAGTACAAGATAAGAGAGCGATGAGAGCGTTTCATTGGCTTACGATCGTTCACTCTTTTTCCGATCCTCACATACGATGCCACTTCTGCAATATGCGCTCTCTCTTTCTTCCCGCTGCAATGCGCTCTGCTGAGAGTTGCTGAGAGACCAATCACAGAGAAGAGGAGTGAACAAAGCTGTGATTCCAAAGCGAGCCACACAGCGCCCAGAGTGTTAAATGTCACGACATGTTCATATGATATATGGATCCGAGTCTCCCATCCACAGGGCTCACTGTCACGGCTTATTATTGACCCGTGCCCCACCTTCTGCAAGAATATATGAGCACCAAGCAATCATGTATGTGCCAAATGCTAATGAAAACAATTGCACTAACTTCATTCTAACAAAGTTGATTTAGCATTTTCCCATATATAAAAGAAACCCTGACCTAGAAATGTCCTTATTCCGTGTATGTTATTGTCCCATTACTTTTTCCTATAAGAGTTGCTGTTCATTTCAGAGTTTCAGTTCAGTTTAGTTGTAATGCCAGTGCTGAACCATAAGATAATTTTTCCCGCAAAATATACTTTCAATGGATGAAGATGATAGGTCTGATATTTCTCATTTTTTCTTTTTAATCGGAGCACCTCCGTTACTTCTAAATTGTAGTTCACTTTGAGCTCATCTGCTATGTCTTCTATTTCTTCTAAGCACTAGACCGCGGATAACCGCTTTGAAAGGACGATAATTCAAGTCGTGGGTGAAAAATTTCATTTTTTCCCTTCTAGTAAGCTTATCTATCAAATCTTTGGCAAATATCTTTGTACCAATTCCGCTAAGTTGGTACTCTACGTACAGTCTTCTCGATTGCAACTCCGGGCGTAGGGAGGCAAGGGGCATTGATTTGACCATTATTGGTGGGAGTTTAGCATTAGGCTTGCTGGTGTGTCTAGTGGGGGCTGACGTAGAGGCTTTTACGTTTACATCCACTTGGATTTTTTACGCATGTCTACGCCCCTTTGCCCGAACTTATTCGGAGTAAATTCGTCAGTTTCTGTACTTACTGTTTCGTGATATGCATCTTGCGTTTCCATTCTTTCTCGCTTCGATTCGTTGGAATTTTGGCTGTTCGAACGCTATCGTTCTTGTT
Organism: Anopheles coluzzii; assembly: GCF_943734685.1. Taxonomy (NCBI): domain Eukaryota; kingdom Metazoa; phylum Arthropoda; class Insecta; order Diptera; family Culicidae; genus Anopheles; species Anopheles coluzzii. The sequence goes on along the minus strand of NC_064671.1, from coordinate 62,119,252 downwards.
GATTCTTCGAGCACCGCGGCACACACACACTATCATAGGTCAATTGTCGTCGTTTCACAATTTGTCGCACGCTCAGAAAACACGTCTGTTCAGCTCCGCAGACCACACGCGACTTTCAATGTATTTGTTCATTTACTATAGCTAGAAATGATCTTAAAATGGACAATACGGCCTGTTTTGACCATTCCTACTGAAATAAAAATATTTGCAGGAATATCCACGAAACCATTTGTAGCATTTCTGCTACTATGGCGCCTTTACCCTTTTACACTTTACGCCTAAATGTATGCCGTTTTATGAGTAAAGTGTAAGTAGGTCGTAAATTGACCTGGAAATGAGAACGATCTGCGGTGGTGCCCCGGCTGTCAACCGAGCAGAGTGCGTGAGAGATGTTTGGTGAAGCGTTATCGCTAAATGAATTGAAGGGACTTAAATGAATTAATGTAAGATACTGTTTTGAGAGCATTATTCATACTAAATAAAGCTGGCGAATTTACACACACTCACGGATTCGAGTAACCAGGAATGCTACGAACGTTTCTTAATTTAACTTATGACAATCTGTTTCTATAATCGAAGCAAATCTTAATTAACGCTTCGTTCGTAGCGGCGAGAGCTACGCTGAAAGTGAAGATAGGAAAAAAGAAAGTGATGATAGAGCATTATGAAACTCATCTCCGTAAAACCATCGTCTGCTAAAATTTCAAATATTCAAATGTTATCAAGCTTATATCATCATGCACAAAACCGGTTTAAATATCGCACAAAATAACACTCCTATTCAACAAAACGTTAGACAATTCAGTCAGTCTTGGTTTTACCTTTCCTTGAAGATGTCTGCGTACATTTCTGTGGTTGTTAGTGCTTTTATTTTAGTTTTAACTGTATACTGTGAGTTACTGTAAGCTGTTATCTTGATTAAATGATCCAAAATTCATACACATTTTCTGCGATAGGTACCGATACTGCATGGTGTACTAGTTTGGAAAGTGAATCAATTTATGGTAAACTGAACATTATAATACACGTGTTTGTTGTGAAAGATATGTCTATTTTATAAATAATATTTTTGTTAGGTTTGCAAGAAAATGTAATCAAACGACACAAGAGACAGGAAGTGTCATGGATAGATCTGTTTGCTCCAGACCGTGACTTATTAATAGAGAATCCACACGTAGTGTATGTTTGGGAAGAAGAAAAAGCAGTCAGTCTTGGTGCTCTAATTTCGCTTAATTATGTTATTACAACTGCCAACTACAAACCATTTGGGTAATATTGTGGCTTTTATTTTATCGTTGTATTACTATTTTAAATGCGATTTCTGCACAAAATTACAATTACAGTGGCATTGTGTACGTAATGGTCCGTGGAGAGAAGTTTAAAGTCGTCAATGAGATTATTCACCCTGAGTACAGATCGCCGGCAAATAATGAAGATGTTCAGAATTATAATATTGCATTATTGAAGCTGCAAAAAAACGTCAAGTAAGTAACATATTCCAATAAACCAAATATTCAATTGATTTTACATGATATTTGTTGAATCCCAGTTACCACAGGGATAATGGAACACATAGCAACACATAAAAAGCATAGCAACCATGCGGTATAAAAGGAGCCGATAGCTCATCACCGATTTACTCTTAAGTTGACTTCCAAATACAAAACTTTAACTAGAACCTGTGTGCAATAGTCCGAGTAGTTCGGACATATCAATATTAAATGTATTTTTATTGGTATTTATTACAACACCTTTTACTAATAATTATTTTATGGTTTATAGTTGTTTAAATACGTTTGGAGGATCAACTATTGCTGAATATGGCGAAATATTATAAATTTACAGTGGCCCTCTACATTGAGGACACAGCTGCGTAAGATTACAAGAAAATTTCCATTGTAAGTAAAAATTATTTTGCCTAACAATGGTGTCCTTTATTGAGATAATATAATTGTAATTGTAATCACTCTTTTGTTTCATTGCGATAAGCGGCGTAGTACATGTCATTATCGTTCTCTCTTTCCTACCTCGTTAATTCTAAAGAGAATTACTGAGCGTCTGATACAAAGCTAGGCGGTGAGCAAAGCCGTCATACGCTTTCATATGAAGCGGCGCTTAAAGTATTAAATACATTTCACTCTTACTTTTATGAATTTGGTGGATTTCTTATCTGACAAAACGTCTTTTTAATTATTTGTACTTTACGTATACATTCAAAGTGTAACATTTATACAGTAAAGTCTTTGTAAGATGAGTTTTCAAGGGATCTTCATTTTAGTCAGAGAAAGCTAAGGAAATCCATAGAGTATCCATGACAGCAATTCTTAAATTGTTAATCCTTAAGAAACAATTTATCTGGAACAGACTACATCTTACAGATATTTCACTGTACCAAGCTAAAGAATATCATTTAATCTGTAGTTGATCAATTCGGTACGTAGCTAAGTATTCACTGTTGTTAAGAACAGGTTGTTTGTAAAGCTAGTTGGCCAATTCGAAACGTCATCGTATCAATAAACGATGCGCAATCTCAGATCTGTCAAACGGATCGGTTTGATATATTTATCTGTCAAAAAAATTAATACATGTCGGACATATAATCCTGAAAATTTATGCGCAATCTTGGCGCAATCTGAAATTGTATAGAAATGACGATTACAGAAATTGAACCTAGATTTTTTCAAAAAGAAACGCGTGATGATTCAAGAGTTTGAAGTGATTAAACACATGTTTTTTATTGGTCTTAGGAATTAATATTTCAGTTGTAATTTAAATTTAATGTAAACATTCTTCTATGTTACATTCTCTACGCTACTATTTCTTCTCTGCAGCAATATTTTTCCTCGTATTCATATATACATATTGAAATAGTGTTCAGTACTACCTTGTAATCAAATTACTTACTTACTTACTTATCCGGCGCTACAACCGCTTTGCGGTCTTGGCCTGCCTCAGGAGTAATCAAATTACCCCCTTCTTTAATTACCCTCATTACATCTGATTCAAAGAACCAGCCTGGAATAATTGAACGTAGTCATTTGTCATGATTTATTCCAATACTTTGAACACACGGATAGGAATCGGATAGGACGTAGGAAACAGCTACATAGTGAATAGTTATTGCGAATAAATTTTATAACGAATTAATTACAATTTCTTCCTAAGGGTCCTAAAACATGTGTTTAATCACTTCAAAGTCTTAAATCATCACGAGGAGCTTTGCAAACCTCCATAGCAACGTTGCAAACATCCCCTTACCATTTCAAACATTCCACCGAGTGGATCAAGTAGTCCATTATATGATTCGAAACCCTGTATAGCTCAGGGTTGGCTACGCGAAATGATATATTTTTTGACAAAAAGAATTTATGCGCAATCTGAGATTGCGCATCGTTTATTGATACGGTCATACAGTTAGCTATGACATGTAGTAAACAAACAGCATACTTAGATTTTTTTATAAATTTTGTACAAAATTACAAAAACGCTGGAATGCTGAGAGCTCGTTAATGTGAGTTCTTTCTATAAGGGGTCTAATGTATTTGTTGAAATTTAATCGGAGGCTCGAAACGTACAACTGTGATGGCATTAGATGTAAGTAGCCGTATCCTATTTTACACTGATATGCTGACATTCTAAGCTTACTTTCTGCGGAATACAAAATACAAGATAACAGAAATTGTTACATTTGCTTACGATCGTCCTTTCTCTGCTGATCCTCTGAGACAATACAGTTTCAGCATTAGTTTAGCTCTTTCTCCTCCTGCTGCTGTTTGTTCTGTTTGTTGTTTCGATCGATCGATGCAGCGCTCTGAGCGGTTAGTGATGTCTGGACTAGTGGTGATCAGCGATCGGAATCGGCTTTGGAATCAGAATCGGCTCGGGAATCGAGCTGGGAATTGCAATCTGCCCTGGTAACGGAATCAGGATTGACTCCAGAAATAGAATTAGCTCCAGAATGAGAATCAGTTCTTGAATTGAAATGTGAAAATTCAGAAACAAAATCAGTCCCGGAATATCCATGAGAATGGATCGGTCACAAGCAAATTTTGATTCTTTGCGGCTATCAATACGGACCATCACGGATCATACGGATCATCATGGACCCAAATGCCTAGGCACGGATCTATGAAAATGAGGCGGGAACATTTGTTGCCAAATCGTATGGACGAACTTTCAAAGTCATGTTGCGGGAACATTTTTGTTGCAAGAGAAACAAATCGATTTGTTTCGTGTTTATTTGTTGCATAAACATTTTAGGACTTTTTTGCACACCAAAACGGATAAAAAAATAATTGAAATAATTGAAAGCTAATTCCGGACCTACTATCTAACTTCGGACCTAGCCGGAATCGATTCCGAAAAAAAATATTTCTGAAAAAAGGCGAGAGAATCGAACTTGATCTAAGAATCTTTTGAAACTCACATCGGTGTGAGGCAATGTGACGAACTTCCCTGTCTGCTCTTTAGCATCGCCTTGGAAGGTGTCATAAGAAACGCGGAAAATCGTACTCATAATCAATGTGAAAAGAACCAAATGTCTGCTTGCCTGAGAGGGCCGAACACGAGTTGTGAAAGCAACAGGTTAGTAGTTGGCGATTACCTCGTGTTGGTAGAACAGTCCTGCTATCCTGGGACGATCTTTACTTCGGACAACGACATTAGCAGCGAAATTCTGAGACACATTGTGCAGGGAAATAGTGCAGATTTCACATATCTGCTGAGATCCAGAATGAGACCGTCCGAAATGTGAGATATATCGCACATTGATTCGCACGGTGGTCCTCGATAAACACGAGTCTTAAAACATCCGCGGAGAGGATGAACACACTCTCAGCGTTTTTGAACAACCATCCTCCGGACCATGCTTGACAGTTTGAACGAGCATGAACTATGGAGGCGAAGGACGCACCACGAACTTATTCGGCGAGTTGTACGGCGACCCAAAGTCAAAGGCTGAGGCATTTAATGAAATTGCCGGACTCAAACCCCTCCAAGAAGGTGTGCAATATAGAGATGGCAACTGCCGTTCACGTTCGGTTTTATAAAATGAAAGAACTACAGTGGTGGGTATTCAAAATCGGACACTTCCGATTCGGACGTTCTTTCCGCCATCAAGAATCTTTTTATCACAGTTCAGTGCGGCCACGGCAGAAGCCGGAGACATTCTTTGAAGCAATGGGTTAAAATCACAGTAATTCGAAACAGTGTTGAATACAGCCGACATGCGGAACATAGAGTAAGACCGACCAGCACTAGAGCGAGGATGAACGGCTCATACAGTCTCTCCAAACCTAAGTGGTCGGAAAGGTGCATAGATATCGTGGCGATGCATCAAAGGCGATGATTCGATAGAGCCATTTAGCAGACCAGAGATAACAATGCACTGTACATTGCGTCTTCTAACCATGAGAGGCTCAAGGCCTAGAAGATGGCACCGCGCAGCATACGGAGGAAGATTATTGCGATCCTGCCAGGGAAGTAGGCGTAGGGCGTATCGCGTGAGCTTACGTTGAATCGCTTCAAGTCGAGCAATCGAAGAACCAGTAGTCGGGTTCCATACTACACATGAATATTCCAGAACCGAACAAACGTTACTGTTGTAGACCGCCTTAACACACATAGGGTTGCGGAATTCATTAGTTATCCGGATAACCACTGGCTACAACGTCATCATAATGCTGATTAATTAATTAAATTCAGACTCGAGTCTAGAAGAATGCCCAGGTCCTTGGCATTTTGTCTATTAACTGCAGTGCCATCTATGAAGTAGGTACCAGTAATTGGGCTCCTGCTTCCACAAAAGGACACACAGAAGCATTTCTCGAGGAGAAGCTATCAACTCAGTCTTACAGAAACATGCAGTCACCTGTGTAGTGTATAGGCGCGAAAATTGTGGCATCGTCTCCAAACAGACTGACACTGTCGGGAGGTAAAGCGAGGGTAACATCGTTCACGAATAAGATGAAGAGCGGGATAATATTGCATCCTTGTGGCACACCCGAGCTGCTGACTATTTCTTTAGACATGTACTTATTAATTTTGACGACGTATGGTCAATTCATTTGGTGAGACTTAAGCCACCGTACGAGCGAGACCATTTCACGACAACATGCGATATTGTGAGCAGGCCAATGTGAGAGAGAAAGAGATAAATTGAGAGACAGAGAGATAAAGAGCGATATACCAATAGTTCAAACAACAAAGAGTTTCTATTTTTTAGGCTCAACGACTTAAGTGGTCATGCCGGCCGATTTCGATATTTATTGAGTACAGTCTAAATGAGGCTCTAACCAAATGAGAACAAAACTGATACGATTAGTGAATGTTTATTTTATTTTAGAATACTAATCAATGTTTTACCGGCGTGTCTATGGATGGAAGATAAATTTAGTTTCTCTAAGGAAATTGTGACTGGATACGAGCTTCGGCAAAGTATGTAATCTTTTAATTTAAAAAAATGAATTGTCTGCTTTTAACAACAAAACGGATTTATTTATTTTTTTCATGCCAGCAACTCCATATTTATCAAAGAGCACCCCGGCGACAGCGATGAATATTTCAAATTGCAAACCTTTTCTAACAAACCTGAATGTATCAAACATTGCTGACCATCATTTGTGCATCTTTCACGAACCCAATCAGCCATGGGTAAGCATGACTAAATTTACCACCTTTTTAGTGGCCCTTTTCTATACACTTTACGTCAAAACAAGCATGTGTGTCGCCTGTCAACACTGTCTGTGATTTGATTCAAAACATGTCACATGATGTTTCTGCATTCTACCATGATTTTGCTATTTTCGTTTTAGTTATGGAACGGTGGACTATTGCACGTGGATTTCATATACGCTAACCGTTTTGTTCCATACATTATTGGAATTGATTCAATTAAAGTAAATAAAAGCCATAAACCTGATGTATTCTTACAAATATCTAAATTTGGTGACTGGATAACCAAAACCATGCGCGATGAAGGCGAAGACATATCGTTTGATCCATTGATGTGTGCCAAACGTCATTTACAAAATCGTCGTCAAATTAATAGCACGGAACTAAATGTGCCTAACAAATCCATTCGTTATGCAGTATCCATTCAACCCAGTCCGGATGGACATCAACCAAAGAAATGCGCTGGAATTTTGCTAGAAAAGGATATTGTGGTCACATTGGCACAATGTGCAAGCAATTTAATGTGAGTAACAATAAAGTTGGATTTTCATCTACAATACCTTCAAGTAATAATGCCATTTCGATCATGTTTGTACAGGTCTTATTATTCCAGAGTGGTTTTTGTCGATCGATCGTCCATTACCATTCGGGATATCATTATACATCCAAACTACACGGCGAATTCCCTGTACAATAATATCGCAGTCTTAAAGCTTGTGTCCGAAGCATCTTTTATTCCGGCAAAAATTTTGAATGTTTTCAAAAATGACGGAGAGGTCATATTGTACGCTGGTACAAATATCACCGATAATGAAACTAAAGGTCAACAAATTTTTTTCTCAATTATAACACAAAAAGCCATCAAATTAATTTTATGTTTTTGCAGATGTTGAGTACTTACTTATCAGAGGACTGACAGTACTTTTAAATATTCAGTTTAATCCGACTGAGGAGCAACGTGCCCGACTTTCAAAAGGATTGCAACTAGAGCATTTATGTCTTCGAAACGAGAATTCCATCGTTCCAGGGAGCTGCGCGTTAGTTCTAGGATCACCTGTGGAATATTGGAATGCATCAAAATACTTATTAGGGTTATATATGAATGGAGAAAACTGTGGCTTCGGAGAACCAATAATAGTACTTTATGTAAATTCACACTATACCTGGATACGATCGGTTATAGAAAAAGCAAAAGAGTCAATTACGTTCGTCGCTCCGTTCTTAAAACCATCCGACAATTGCTGGTATCCAGATGGTACGAATGGTACATGCATTAGCCCAACGAGTTGTTCCAAATTGCGACATCGTATAGAAACCAATTTACCAATATTTTATTGCCAGACCAGAGAATTCGTTTGTTGTCCACCTGATACCGAAATGCAACTGGGAGTTGAAAATGTATTTCAATCGCTAAGTATACCGTTTTAGCACTAAACATACCATACTAATATTGTTCTTTTCTTTCTTTCAGGACGATATTTCTTTTGCTTTCTATCGGGCGTAGTCAAACTCGTGCAATTGAATATGACAAAACTTAAAATAAAATCGAAATACTGCTGACAAGGTTTCCCATGGGTATGGGTTGTTTCTAAAAAAAAATGCTTCTATATGTTTTTATCACGATTTATATCACTTGTTGCGCGTTGCCAACCTTGAACCAACCAAAAATATAGGGGAATGTGGAGCAAAATGGTTCTGTGAGGTAAAATGGACAGCTAAATTATTGGCAAATTAACATGGTGTTGAGATCTTTTGGTAGTAAGGTGTCCTTCTTCTATTTGGCGTAACGTCTTACGCGGACATACCGGCCTATACAGGCTTTCGAGACTTAATTCATTACCACGTAGTCGGATAGTCAATCCTTGCTACGGGGGGACGGTCCATTCTAGGCTCGAACCCATGAAAGTGTCCAACGACCTGTAATAAACAGAAGGTATCCGAAGATAAGCCAAAAACCCCGAACCAATAGGAGCCGAACTGATCGGAAAAGGCATACATTAGTTTAAGGAGCTTAAGGAGCAGACTTTTTCATGATTTTGTATGAACTCGGCTGTTTTGGACCTCACGTGTGGATATAGGTAATGAGTCTAGAAAGTCTGTAAAGGCCGACATTACCGCGTAGGTCGTTTCACGAATAAGAAAAAAAGATCTGCTATTCATATTGTACAGAAATTATCAGAACACACAATATCAAATATACCGTGGCTCACTTAATCGAAGGTCAGTACCTTCGGCATAAAATTTTCTTGTTATGTCTGTCAAATTTAATAGGTTTGACTTAACTTGTCCTTCATGTGACCATTTTATTTTTCTGTTGCCTGATTTATTTGTTAAAGATTCATTAAATATAGAAGAGGTGTTTGAGTATGAATTTTATCATATTTTAAGGAAACAATGCTAAACAAATGAAGGCAGCTTGAAATGCTCAAAATGACCCATTTGATTTTCTGTTTCCAGCCAACACGTTGAAATATCATATTTCAATCATATATTGGATTTAATCCATTTGACAATTACGTTCCACCATATTGGATTTCAACATTTGTGTACGAATATAGATACATTTGAAAATCGTTTTGTTGTCTTTTTTCTATTTGAAATTCATTGTAGTACTTTTAGAAACTTTTCATTCATCAATCAAATTAATCAATCGAATCAGGTTTTCGAAATTTAAAATAAAATGTTTTTACAAAAAACCAGTCAATCATAAGATAACATGATCGAGCTTGTGATGATTCGGCGTTTGCTTACATATTTTTCATGCTGAAGTAATAATCTAGGCTGACATAAAAATTTTAAAGAATAAATAACCACCTCAAATGTGATATTTTTTGATAATTTAATCATACGTATACCAACGACTGTTTGACTTCGAATTGTGGGTTTTTCGATATATCGATGTTTAGAAAGATTTTCTATGGAATGCCAATGATTGTAAAAAGTTGGTACATTCGACACAATCAATTCTAGGAAAACCATATTACACCATTATAACACACTCGTCAAATCAGATCACACAACAGCAACAAACCCGGAATACTTCAAAGCAAGCCTTGGTGGTTTGCTTCATTCCAGTGATCACTCGTGGTATTGTTCGCACAGTAAAGTGGACTGAACGCGTGCGCATTCAACATAAAATGTCAGTGGCTGCATTGGCGGTCGTCAACGGAGGATTGGCATCGGCGAATTGACTTTTTGAAACATTTAATGCTGAATGTTTAATTGAAATTATGTACTTGAAATGAGCTATAAGTTAAAAAAAATGATATGCACTAATTTTAACTCTATTCAAGCTAGTTCTGTTAATGCGGATGTTGGAAAACAATGTTGCTGTCCACGCTAGAAACAGATGTGTTGTTTTTCGCTCAGTTCAGACAACGGTGTTTAGTGAATCTTTCTCGGAATTCACTCTAGCTAGATCCATACTCGTGCGGAACACCCAGCTGTTGTGTGGAATAGATCTTACACAATGATACCATCTCTTATTTAAAAGTAATCACAGTTCATATCAGCGCGTTTAAAATCAGTTTCACTATCAGATTCTTGGTACGCTTAACTAAATAAAACACGTATAACTTAACGAACGCATTGGATTATCAATCAGTCTTGGTTGTGCCTCGTCTTGAAAATGACAGCGTTAATTTCTGTCCTTCTAAGTGTTCTGGTTTTAGTGACAACAATTCACTGTGAGTTTCAGTTTATGAATATTACAAATGGCGATTCTTACAACTCGTACATATTGTTTTTTTGTTAGGCTCTGACACTTCCTTGCTTAGTGATTTTAAAAATGAAACTATTAAAGGTAAGCTTACAACTTATTTAGTACGTTCTTTCGGTTCGTTTCTACGCAATGATAAAAGTAATGGTTTAGTCTAAATAAAGATTAAAATGAGAGCTATCTATCGGTTCATTCGATTGTAATTGGTATTGGTATTTATTCAACGGACTTACAGGGTGTGCGGGCTAAATTTGACTCCTGGCCTTTGGGTTTATATCGCAGGGTTGAGTTGACGTATCGAAATGATTGATATGTCATTCGATTGCTAAAAGTTGTGCGAACAAGTGTAAAAAATGTCTAGCTCTGTAAATATGTGGAACCCGTCCGAATTGTACAAGCGCGTAACGTGTGTTATGATGGTTCGTGCCGGCCATACGAATGCCGAAATTCGGAAGGCGGCGATGTGTTCGCTGAACACCGTAAAAACAATACGGTGGCCAATGGGCGGCCGTACGTTTGGCAGCAGGATTCTGCACCATGCCATACGGCCGTAAAAACACGCCAATGGCTCACTGCCAATTTCGACCGATACACCAGCACCGACGTTTGGCTACCCAGCTCCCCTGACCTTAATCCTATGGATTACTTTGTGTGGGGCACAGTTGAGCAGGACACCAACAGGGCGTCCTGCAATACCAAAGCGGAGCTAGTGGCAAGAATAAAGGCCGTGTTTGTGGCCATCCCCAGAGACATGGTTGTCTGGGCTTGCGCGCGGTTCCCAAAGCGGGTGCAGGCGGCCATCGACGCGGAGGGGGGGTACTTCGAATAGAAAATGCGGCAAACATGGTAAGCTAAACTTTGTAGAATTTTTTTTTAATATTTAACATAAATTTGATAAAAATTCCTTTCCTGTTCCCTCAGAAACTGTCAAATTTATCTCGAACACCCTGCATAGCTAATTTAACAATAAATTCTTCTATCTAAACTTAAAAAATAGTGTTAGTTCGCCAGATTAGTCCATGCCAATACAATTTTGTCTCTAAATGCCGAAGTGCTGAAGTGATAATCGTGAAAGGAGCTGCACTTATTAAACATTTTGCCCATGAGTGTTAGCGGGGCATTGCTCGCATAAACATTGTTCGAGTTGGAAAGACGTAATGTGTCACGAGCACGAAGGGCTCTTTCCGGTATTTCAGCATATACATTTAAATTTTCCAGGAGATATGGGCATCAATCTCATTGGCAAGGATTTTACAACACAAATGTTTCCTGTGAAACTTGTCCTCTAAAAGCCAGTGGTTGTAAACCCAATAGGAAACAACGCTCGTGGTAACTAGGCAAATAATTAAGGCACAACCATGGTAGGTTACGGAGAACTAATCTAGCAAATCTACGCTGGATAGACTCTAGTCTATTGATCCAAACAACTCTAGAATTGCCCAAGATACAGAGTTGAATTCTAATATAGAACGAACCAGCGAACAATAGATAACTTTCATGCACACTGGCCCCTTAAAGTCTGACATATTTCGCGTAATAAAACCTAACATTCCATTGGCCTTGTCTATAACTGCTAAGTAGTGGTCATTGAAAATTAATTTACTATTAAGTAGGGTGCCAAGGTCAGGAATGGTGGTTAAACGTTCTAGCATGTGGTTATGTAGACTATACGAATATTGCACTGGGTCTTTTTTACGATGGAAGCTCACAACACTATTACACTCATAACAATTGATCTTGCACCAATTACAGAAGATATTTAGCGAATTTTGCAACGATACACATTCTCTAACGCTTTTTATCACGGAATAAATGTTCACATCATCAGTATATAAAACAAACAAATGTGTAGGCAGAACGGTTCATTCGATTGTGAGTCGATAAGTTGATTGTTTTCCTTTCTTACTTTTCGCTTCGTGTAAGCTTAGTATTAGTAGGTTAACCCGGGCGTAAGTATTATTGTTAGCACATTATAACGCCGTACAACAAAAAAGTAACCCTGGCACTCGTTACAGTTGCTGGAATATTGCGTAATTACAACTTATTTTCAATCATTATTTATATTGCTTTACAGAATTTAAGGAAAAAACACTGTAAAACGACACAAGAGGCAAGGAGATTCTCATGCAGCTGGCGACAAAGATGGATTTCTACAAGAGTTTCCACATAAAGTTGCAGTAACAACTACTCCTGAAGGACGTGGTTGCCTAGGGGTATTGCTTACTGAAAAATTTGTCGGCGGATCAGCTCACTGTCTACGCTCCAGGTAATTTATTAGAATAATTTATTTAAAAAATATCCAAGTCAATTATTATCGGAGACAGAAAAAGCAGTAGGCAAATTAATCAGCTGCGAGGGGCCCAAGATCTCGAGGGACTCTGAGAAAAGAAACCTATCCCCCGCTCACAAGTATATTGGCTTCTCAATCCTTTTCCGGATTAAAAAACATCCTACAACTTCTCACTCGATACTTTAAACAGTCCTGCATTTGTGTGATCACTTAGGGCCTCCACTTGTGTTAATCTGCGATTGATTATAATAATAATTTATTGAAAAAAAAAACACTATTTTAATTCAAATATCGTTTGAAATACACTTGAAATATTTTTACAGCATTTCTGTAGCAGACTATGGAGAAAAAATTGATGACTTTATACGAATTATTCACAGTTTTTACAATGCACGTACAAAATATTATGATGTTGGATTATTGATGCTTGCAGCAAATGTCAAGTAAGAGTATAAATTTGTAATAACTGTTTCAAATTCAAATGCCCATTATGTCACTTTTATTTTAGCATACAAAGAACTGTTGTACTTGGCTGTTTGTGGATGGATGATAATATAAGCATCGCAAATGTTAAAATCGTTGGATCAAATGAGTTTTTTGGTAGGTAAAATCAGGGACCGAAGAATCCAACTTTCCTTTCCTCAACTCAAGCTTCATTTAATTTGAAATTCATTACATAAACTCATTACAATAGTTAAAAACTCATCACAACAGTACAGGTAACACACAATTGCCAAACTTGTATGAAAATGGATGAAAATCTCGCCCCAATCTCGTGGTCACAGGATTTGACCACGAATAACGTTAAACATTTTGTTTAACCGTTTAAACTTTAAACTAATTTTGTTTTCATCGTACTTTAGATCCAAGCGAGGCGAGATTTCAGTCATTTTGCATGCATTTTATGAATTGCGTCCAACCTGGGTTAAAAGTACTTTTGGTAAAAACTACCAACTAGACGAATATTGTTCCAAAATTGTTTGGTTTAGAAAATTTATGTGTTCATGGGTTTTTTTAATCAAAACTTTAACAGATTGGCACAAAGCACCTCAAAGAATCATATTAGATTAATACATTCATCAATCGCTAACAAGTTCAATTAAAATTTAATTTATTTTCATTAAATAATGCGTATTACCTCATGAACACCTGATTTAAATGTACCAAAATATCCTAATTAATGCAAGCTCCTAGAACCAATAACATAAAAACATGCTGATAATACAGTAGTTGTTGGCAGAAGCAGGTTTCAGAACATTTCACAGCAATTCCTATTGTGAATTTCTTTAAGGTTTGCTAAATATCTTCTCCAATACATGTTCAAAGAACACGTGTATATTTCAACTACTTCAGATCGTCATTAAATCTAATATCTCGATACCTGTTAATGTTCCTAATCCAAACAATTTCTACAACGACCACTTGAAGAGTTGGCACAGTATGTCGAAAAGAAAAAGACCAATCCATTGATTGATCATGTAATTGATTGATCATGATTGATTTTCAGTCTAATGTTTATTTCTTGATCGAACAGAAAATATATTTACATACATACATGTCCCATATTTCAAAACCGTTTTGTCTTACATTTCTTCTCCAATTACTTCCAGACACAAAATCTATAACGCAAACCACGAGAATTACACTGCAAAATGCCGAAAAATGTCAACCATACACCCAATATATTGAGAGACTTGTTGGATACTCCGTTATCGATCAACATATTTGTGCATTTTACGAATTCGAAGAATACTGGGTATGTGTAGCTATGCTGAAACGCTATCTCTTTTAGCTGTTTAAAGCGAATATTAAATTTACATTCTTGACAATTACAATCTACAACAATATTTACATTACATCACGTTGTTGCTTATTGTTTCTATTTTTTTAGCGACTGAGAGATGGTATAATGTACCTGGATTTGATTTATGATAACCACATCGTTCCATTTGTGATTGGAAGTGCCTCATTTGTCCCGAACGGTGGTTTACATAGACTACAGGGATTCACCCAATTGTTCAAATTTGGTGACTGGATAGCCGAAACCATGCGCGAGAGGGGAGGGGTAGATTTATCGTTTAACCCATTGATTTGTGCCAAGCGCCATTTAGAATATCGACGTCAAATTAACAACACATCACTTTATGGTCCAATCATTACTGTTGACTCATTACGGTATCCATTCACAGCCACCCCGATCCAACTCACACAAAGATTTGTGTAGGAGTATTGATAAGCAAAGATTCCGTGATCACATTGGCACAGTGTGGAGCAATTTAATGTGAGTAGTAGGTTGGAATCTCATCTATGATGGTTTCTAGAAATCGTGCTAACCCAAATAACCAAATCGTCCTTAACCCACTGTAAAACCACTTCAAACCCACGTGGGTTTGTGGTGGTCGATTCAGTCGTTAACCCACCAAATTTTAGAACAATCGGAGCTGCCAGTTCCGATCCGATGTATTCTTGCCCACCCTTAACCCACCTTTTCCAAAAATGCTTTGAGGAAAAGTTTGGTCAAGGGTTGGCTAAGGTCAATATGCTGAACAGGATTTTAACTCTTCGATTGATTACATTCATTCACTTACATCACTGCACTTAAAGTTCCGCAATATTATTAGTCTATAAACTATGCACTGACC
Source organism: Anopheles coluzzii (assembly GCF_943734685.1). Classification (NCBI taxonomy): domain Eukaryota; kingdom Metazoa; phylum Arthropoda; class Insecta; order Diptera; family Culicidae; genus Anopheles; species Anopheles coluzzii. Next base: position 62,103,930 of record NC_064671.1, on the reverse strand, counting down.
AGTTAAATGGAAGATTTCGGTATCTTGGTTATATGGGAATCTAATGATATCTTGCTAGGTCTTATATTTCCAGAGTTGTTTTAGCCGATGGGTCATTCATTGCGATCCGAGATATCATTATTCATCCCGACTACTCGGACGATTCTCTCTACAGTAATATAGCCATTTTAAAACTTGTCTCGGAAGCATCTGTTACTCCTATTGAAATAGCACCATATTACTCAAAACATGATAAAATAACATTATACGCTAGTGTGATCAATGGCGACCAATCAAAAAGTAAGCAGAATTGAGATAATTTATCAAACAGCATATGATCGTGCATTTTATTTTATTTTACAGATAACAAGTTCTTTGCCGTCTATGGACTTAACGTGCGGTTCAGTTACGAATGCAACCCGTCGGAAGAGCATCATTCTCGACTTTTGAAAGGATTGCATCCTGAACATATGTGTCTACAGAACAATCATACGCTTGTTCCGGGTAGCTGCGAGGCACACCCAGGTTCAGCTGTATATTGGTATCATAATGATAAAAAATACTTGCTGGGTTTGTACATGCATGGGGAAAACTGTGCCGTTGGAGATCAAGCGCTCGGACTGTATGTGTATGCATACAATGCCTGGGTCCACTCAGTTCTAGATACACCATTGCAAAAATCTCACGACTAAGTTTGTCCAATTTGACGTAAACATATAAACCATATAATCTGTCCCAATATATCCAAAAGTGGAGGAAAAAGTTTTCCCATATTTGACTGCAGTAGCAGAGCAATTGTGTTCTGCCCTCGAAATTTCGAATCCCAGAAAGAAGATAATTATGCAAGTCAATAAAAATTCGGTGTTAACTAAAAATAGTAATCAAACATTCTTGATCGATTTAACGACAACACTTCACTTGAAGTGTGACGCAACAAGAGAAACGAATTCGCGGTTCGGAACAGCATGAATCCGATTTACTATTTCGTTTCCCAAATAAAACTGCAACGTTGATAGAAGGATTTTCATTTTAATATCTGAGGTATCTCACTCAAATTATTTGGTTATTAATTCAAATACAGATCAATCGCATTCGTAAAGAGGATGATATGCTCTTCAAAACAAGAGTGATACGGTCTCTTTTATTAAACCCTCTATCTCTATTCATTTTTCAGCATCGTTATACATCGCCTACCACAACTATATGGACAGTCGTTTTTCGTAATTTGCGGAAAATCCATAAGTGATAGATAAAAGCAGTTAATGTATATGTTGTGCAGAATACTATTTCACATCTTTGCATATTTTTTTCAAATTTTTTAAACACATTTTTACACGACCTATGATGAAAAAACAAATTTATGGTCGTACCATAACTAGGGTAAACGTACCTATGCGTCTCATACGATAAATTAACAGTAGTGAAGTTATTTACGATAGTGTGAAATGATCTCTAGCCTTTTACAAAGGATTTTAAAATGAAATGGGGCCATTCCGTTTCTTAGTGACCGAAAAATCCATTATTTTGTGAAAGGTATCAACATTTTTCCAAAATCCTTAGGATTTCATAACGATACTCATATTTTTGTTAACGTTCTAAACGACCACATAACAACGCAATTATTAGTTTTTTTTAATATAATTGTTATGATATTGTTTTATTTAAATTCATTGGCTTTTGATCAGATTTACGTATTTTTAAGTGTATTTTACGATAGTGCCATTACAGGTACACCAAACAGGCATGTTCCTATAGTGGTCCTAGTTCTAAAATCAATAAAAACAGGTAATTTTAGGCTTTTTTCGACGACATTTTTGACATGTCGTACTGTTTTCATTGAAATAAGCAACAAAAATGAGTTTCTGTAAGTAATTTACAAAACAAAGGCCAAAATTCGCTTATTTGGCTGAATGAAAAATCGACTTCAGACCAAGCGAACTCTTCTGGGTATGGATTAACGACAGGTGTTATTCAGTACTTTAGTCAATATTTTCATCAACCGAATTCATACATTTTTTACGATCAAATTACGAAAGAAATCATTATTATGGCAGTAATGCTTGCTATTGATACGAAAACAGCTTCAAAACTAAGTTTCATTGATATTATACACTGTTTTGAGGAATCCTTGTTTACCACCACTATAGCAACACAATACGACGACTATAGGAACCATACCACCATTATAGGTGCAACGACGCAATCACAAAAATATGTATTTTTTCGTAAATTTGATGTGTTTCATGGTAAAAATGGTTGTGATTGCGAAGATAAAACATATTCCAACTGTTATGTGTTAAAATATTCAGAAATTGTCTTTCCTGGCACTTTAAATCCATTTACCCTATAAAGACATTTACCCTATAAAGACACTTCGAAAAACAGGTTTTATGTGTTAACTAATGCATTTAAAAATCGTTCAAAAATATAAATAACATATTCTACAAAGGTTTTAAAAAAATACATGTTAGAATTTCTTAGGTTGGCACTACAGGTGCACCAAAAAATTAGTTTACTTTTATTCTTGCTGTTGCTTATTCACTTTTGGATACTTTCTTGTTATTGTCCTCGTTTATGTGATTTCCTTGCCTTTTTATCTCTTTTCGCGCGCACAAAACATCGCCTTGGCTGACAGTCCGTTGGAACCTTATAACAGTTTCCAACAATACATTTTTGAACGATTTTTAAAAAGTGTTTTTATAACTTATTTTAAGGTTTTATAAGTTTTATAAGAGTAGTTATCAAAATATATTTTTTTCGAATAGTACAAAATTTCACAAAAAAAATTTTTTTCGCCTGTAATGATTGTTTTGAAAATGCAAAATAAAGCATGTAAAAAGTTTTTTAAAAAATATTTTGAAATTGAACCTTGAACCATGAGAACCTTATCAATTTTGTGAACAACGGTTCAAAACTGAACCGATCAATCAAAAGCGACACAAAAAGCTCAATAACGATTTTTTAGCAGAATCTAAATATTTTCTGCTGTTACATACATAGTTAAGGAATGTAATCCTAATCTGATATTTTGTGGTTCTGTAATCCTAATCTGATGTGGTGTTTATGTGGTATAGGCCGAAAATACACGGACCGGAATTTCGCGGCCGCGGAATTCCGCTTGCTGAAAAATGTATGGATATGACAGTTCGGGAAAGTTGCTGTTGACACTTTGTATATGGGTTTGACAGCAGGCGGAATTCCGCGGCCGCGTATTCCGGTAAGAATATGTGCAAAGAGTAATACTCTAGGTCAGGTATGTCAAACTGGCGGCCCGCGGGCCGCATGCGGCCCTCGTCGATTCTGAATGCGGCCCGCGAGAGTATTTTGAGAATTGCTAAAAGCACTGCAAACCCTAAATCTGTTATTACTATTTGTCAAAGTGTATTAAATTTTCCAGAGAAGAACAATCCTTTTGTTGGTATATGGAAACTAACATGAATGTACCCATAACATCTCATAAACTTATTTTACACTAACGTACATATCAATCGAGACCCTTAAGAATCATTGAATCGAATGCAAGCTCAGTCGTATAATGTTTCGATTAAATTCTCAATATTAGCATAATTTTGTGCACATTCGATTGCGCATTCTGTATGGAAAAATAGATTTGCGTCAACTGTCTACAAACGAAAAAGAAATGAAAATAACTTGATACACACACTAGGAAACTTCGCAACAACTAGTGATGGATTGTCGGAATCGCATCGACGGCTCAAAACCATTTCCGATTTTAGCTATTCTTACTCCGAATCCGACCAAAATCAAACCAACAGTTCCTTTCGGTGCCGTCCGAAGCCTATCTTCTTCTTTTCTTTGGCTCAACAACCGATGTCGGTCAAGGCCTGCCTGTACTCACTTGTGGGCTTGGCTTCCAGTGACTAATTGATTCCCCTCATAGCAGGATAGTCAGTCCTACGTAAGGCGGCGCGGTCTATTTGGGGATTGAACCCATGACGGGCATGTTGTTAAGTCGTACGAGTTGACGACTGTACTACGAGACCGGCTCAATCGGCTACGGTCCGAAGCCTATAGAGCCGTTTAAAGCCATTCGGAACCGTTGGAGTCATCGGTTGTCCCACCGAATTTGACAATCTCCATGCCCCCGACTGGCGAGTAAAGGATTCATTCGGCTTCGATTTTTCCGACCTTAGAATGTTACATCATTGATATTCGATTGGAGCCACATCTGTTTTTTGTCATAATCATGCCACCATAAATGTTAATAAATAATGATTGTAGCCAAGTTGGAATTATTTGTACCCAACATTCTGCAAGACGAATTAATGTAATTTCCAACCTCCTCAAAAATCAAAACCAAAATGATATGATTACGCTTAAGCCTAAAGGATTTAGATTAAGGATAAAAATAATCGAAATGCCGAAGCCATGCAACACAAAGCTTATTAATAGATTAGCTCACACAGTCCTCAATTCCTCAATTCGTGAATCATCTCCCTTCAAGTGTCAAAAACAGATTTGCCGATCTGTATGGGAACACACACCACGACTCTTCGTCAGATAAAATTATCGTAATTAAAAAAAAAAGTTATTCGTAAAATACGGGTTCTTGTTATAAGAAATGAATATATCACCAGAACACTTGGAACTTGGAAATTAGCAAAAAATAATGTTTAAACACGTGTTATTACAATTTTTCTCTTGATCTGTCAAAACATTGCAAGCAAATATTTTTGTTATTCATCCAGTGATGGATAGCTCGGATTGCTTGAAAAAGATTCACTACAGGCTGCTAGACTTCTCCTACTTCAGTGAAAAAGTGTGTTTAACAGATATTTTCTAGCAGAACTGCCGTAAGAGAACGCGAGTAATGTAAAATGTCCTATTTTAATAATAACGTTGAAAGTACCTAAAAAAATTTTTCTCATGTAAAAAATAGCACGTATAAAATTAACATCGCGAATTTGTACATAACAAACGATTCCAGATAAGAAGCGAGGAGTACACAAAAAGTCAATTTGTTTAACAATAAAAATGTAAAAAAGTATTTTACATAAATATTGGGGTATATTTTCCATTCCCAACTTTGCGGCCCGCGAATCACTAAAAATTTGGACTTGCGGCCCTCTGATGAAATGAGTTTGACACAGCTGCTCTAGGTCCATTGCAATTGAATATAGTGTTCGTCTGCACTTCCTCCAAAACATTTACGAGCGCTTTTGTAGCGGCCTAAGAGAACATCGATGGTGAAGTGGGTTAAACACAATTTTTAACGACTCTGGTTAATTTTTAGCGACTGTTAATTTTATACCATTTCTTTCGCGATACCTATTGTTTTATCTCCCTCTCCCCACGAGACGATTGATTTGAAACACTGCCCGAGTCCCTCTCGGGCAAATCACTGAATGGGTTAATCAAGAAACACCTTCTCAATGTACTAGCCATTTACTGGATATCCCACCTTTTGTTTATTTTTTCCAGTATAACAACTTATACATCACAAAAATGATCAGCCACTATAATGAAGTTAGTATACTACCATATATCGTAGGTCGGTGTTGGTCTTCACCGGAACCAGTCGCTTACGAGAGTGCTCCGTCAGACCGCATGGACAAGCGAAAGTATATACATTTATTTATTTGTTACTAGCTGGCCCGACAAACTGAACCATTCCAAAAAAACTAAAATATTCCATTATTGCTTTGTAACTTGGGATAGTTGTATCGTGCCCGTATCCCCTCGGGATCCGACCATCGAGTGTAAACCGCCAGGCACCTTACACCAAGTGTCAAAGTGCTGTACAGGCGGTCCCCGAGATACACGGTTAATGGGGACCGAAAACGGCCACAAAATACCGCGTATCTCGAATTTCCGCGTAAGTCGAATCTCGTGGTTTCCACCTAAAATATTAGTAATTTTCGTGTAATTTTGCAAGTAGGGGGAGGTTATAGTTACTTTATGAATTAGTTGATATGATTCTGACTGAATATAACAGTTTTAAACCATTTGAAATAGTTTTTAACATTCGATCAAAACGGAAATTATTTGGCAATTTAAAATTGATGTGTCAAATCAGTACAATTTGCTCAAAGAATTGTCAAATTTAGAAAACCGCGTATCTCCGAATCCGCGTATAAGAGGTACCGTGTATCTCGGGGACCGCCTGTATACAACACAACAACAATCCTGCTCTTTGTATGGGAGTTAGAAAATCATTATTAAATTAAGTTTAGTGTAACATCTGAACGATTTTTAAATCTTAAAACCTATTCTCATACCATCATAAGGTGTGTGCAAAGTTTCGTTGAAAATGATCCAGCCGTTTCGGAGGTTGCTCGCAACAAACACCGTGACACGAGATTTTTATATACAGTGAACCCTCTCTTATTTGACACATCTCCAATTTGAAAAACCTCTCTTATTTGAACATTTTGCACAGTACCTTGATTTCCAGCAAGGTGTATGGATAATAGGAGGTGAAGTGCTTCAGAGCAAATTGACATTTCACGACTTGACATAACAATACTGGGGGCTCCGGTATTAAAATCGGGGAGGGCTGGAGGGGGGTATAGAAAATTGTATGCGATTTTACATAACAATACTCAATGATGGCGCCCGGAAAACGCGCTAACAATTCACCTCCTTAATAAACACACCTTGATTTCCAGTACATTTTTGTTCCTCTAATTTGGAAAACCTCTGAAATCTATGTCCCTCTTATTTGTGTATGGTGTTGCCATGGTTATTGAATGATGTATGCTCAAATTGGCAATCGTATGCACAGTTTCCTATAGCAACGGTTAAGGCTGCATACTAAATGTTCTGTCTCTTTCTTGTTTGTATGGTCCTTTCATTCACTTTCAACCTCTGTAATTTAAAAACCCCTCCTATTCGACATTCCCATCGCCTCTAAAATAAGAGAGGGTTCACTGTATATAGATTTCCGCCGATCATTTGTTATGATAGCCGATCATAATGTGAAAAGTAAAAGAGTAGCGCGCACGGCGAATCGCAAAAGCGCGCATGCGCGCGCGAGAGAGAGAGAGATAGATAGAGTGAGAGTGAGAAGGAGAGAGAGATATAAAGATACCATAGTCTCGCTTCCTAACTCTACTAAAAGAAAGGGTTAAGTGATCGATACGCCGAATGGAGCCGACAATTGTACTGTTACAGCAATAGTTGATGCTGAAACAGCAACTGATGCGAGGAGGCAAAATATCCGTTATGAAAGAATTCTAGCTATCGTAGTGTAAAAAGAAGAATGTTAGATTTTAAGCTTAGAATTAATTCATCGATTAAAAGAGGCAAATGAGGGCAATGGGCTCAAAGGCTCTATAAATGTTGGGACTGTTTGATGGGAGAGTGCCCAACGACCTGTCATAAACAGGAGGCATCCGAAGATAGCCAGAAAACCCGAACCAATACGAACCAAACTGATCAGGGCAGGGATAAAAAGGAGCGGTAGGGCAACATTCGGGGCTCTTGAACCAATTAGCGGGAAAAAACGACTAATTTTTTGGCGCGTTTCACGTAATAAATGCTTGGCAAAGAATTCCTCCCGTTTTTGGTTATTTTCGTTTTCTAACATTCCAAAAAATTAGATCAACTTTATGAGTAACTCGTTCGCGGATCGAAGATCGTAGTAAGTCGCGCGCGCGAATAAGAAAAGTGCAAAACCGTGTTGGAAGTGCAACGTGATATGGAGGAGCAGACTACACGTCGTATGCCAAGGGCGCAACCAGCTACCACAGGGTCGGGTCCCACTATAAAATATGAGGACAGGACCAACAGCCGTAGCGGAGGATCGTTCGCCCCGGGAACATTGCGCGAAGTTGCTGTTTCGTCGGAAGTAGCCACCCCTCATCGATGGGTGCAAAGTAAGGCGAAAACCTCACATCACCGCGAGCTCATCTTGTCGGAAGAAGACACCTGGAGGAGCATCCCTGAAACAGGAGACAAGACGCCTCGCAAATCGGTGCAGAGTAAGGCCGGTGAGTTTTATCAATATCAACTCATCCCGTCGGAAGTAGACACCGTGAGGAACATCCTTGAAGCAGGTGACGCGATCCCTCATAACCCGGTGCAAAGTAAGGCGAGTGAGTTGTACCGACACAGGCTGCATAAGAACGTTAGCAGCGACGATAGAGCCCAAACGCATGAAAGGTTTATAGTGACAAAATATGCGTGCGACAGGTGGCGATATGAAAATGTCGAGCACAAACACAAGTTTCGAATGCTCGTTGTCGCAAACACTAAACATAGATGGGATCCAAGAGGCGAAATTTGTCTTCGCGTTATCAAGACGGACCAAATAAATCGCATGACAAAAGAAGATGGCTGTTTACGGTCCGTAGGTCATGACCCGCATCATCATGACACCAACACTAGCAACCACTGCGCACCGCAACAGCATCCTAAACGTATTATTTTCACGCCGTAACCCGTATACGCGAATCGCTCAAGATGCGCATCACACTTAGCCTACGTAACACATACTGGGGACTTTAGGCAACAATACACTCAAAACTCTAGGTTCACTACACGTTTATGGTACACATCACTTGGAAATCATCGCAATATTCCGTACCAGAACGGGATAGCGTTATCATAACCGGTATTGAGGGACCTAACCGTTTGTTTGTTCACGTTAATAGTGTGATGTTGATTGTTGTTAGGATTATTAAGCTACGGGCGGTAACTTTAGAATTCAGCAGCGACAGCGACCGTGGTATTTATGTATCAATTGTTTACATTTTGCTGAAACTAGACAGATTTAGTTAGTTTTAGTGCTTTAACGTCGCACGCATACTTTGACAAACGATACAGACGGCTGTACAATAGCAGAGCAGGTTAACCCAATGTAGAAAAAGATGCGGTACTTGTTATTACTGGTGTACAGCTTATTTCTTTAGATGCAGAAGCCGCACATGAGTAGAAAAAGTACGGTACGTTAAAACATACGACTGTGATAAAATAGATAGCACGCGTTAGCACGAAAGAAGAAGCACGATACGTACCAAAACAACCACACGCGCTTAATTGACAGGTCAGAAGGAAGTGAGGCCACCGTTGATATCAGATAAGGTTAATACGATCAACTGTGGCACACTTGGGGGGACAATGTTGGGACTGTTTGATGGGAGAGTGCCCAACGACCTGTCATAAACAGGAGGCATCCGAAGATAGCCAGAAAACCCGAACCAATACGAACCAAACTGATCAGGGCAGGGATAAAAAGGAGCGGTAGGGCAACATTCGGGGCTCTTGAACCAATTAGCGGGAAAAAACGACTAATTTTTTGGCGCGTTTCACGTAATAAATGCTTGGCAAAGAATTCCTCCCGTTTTTGGTTATTTTCGTTTTCTAACAATAAAAATAAACAAAAAAAAAAAATAATGAAAACATCGCAACATGCTATCGGCGTTTCCCCAAAAGCGATTCGTTCCATAACCGTTGCCAACCACACAATCAGCTTCAAACGACGCGTCGATCACGAAAGTGTCCATTGCCATGCGTACAACATAGCCAGCCCACCGGAGCCTGGCGAGCTTGATACGCTGTACGACAATGAGGTTGCCTACATCTCAATTAGCTCGTCATTATAGCGGCTCCTCCATTGTCCTTCCACACATACGGGGCCAAGTATCCTTCTGAGCATCTTTCTCTCGAACGCGGCTAAGAAGATTTCGTCAGATTTGGACAGTGTCCATGTCTCAGAAGCGTATGTGAGTACTGGTACTATATAGGTACTATATAGTCCCAGATTCGTCCGTCGCGACAGGTTCTTTGAGGTGAACTGCTTTTTCAGGCTGTAGAATGACCGGTTGGCAGCCAGCATCCTTGCCCGCAACTCAGCTTCCATGCGATTGGCGTTGCTGATATTTGACTCAAGATAGGTGAATTGTGGGACGACTTCAAAAGTGCGTTCACCTATCTGTACGTCACGCCTACGTAGATTCAGATTATTTATTGGCAGGGCCGCTGATGTTGCAACCATCAGTTTGGTCTTTGCCTCGTTTATCTGCAATCCGAGGTTCTCTGCCGCCTGCTCGATCCCTTGGTGGGCTTCTGCTACATAAGAGAGCCGCAGACCAATTATGTCTATATCATCAACGTATGCCAGGATCTGGGTTGACTTATAAAAGATGGCTTTCGAGTCCCGGATGGCCTGCTCTAACGCCAAGTAGAATACGAGACAGACAAGCCCGTCCTCCTAGCACAGAACTTTGGTGGTAGCAAAAGGCACTGTGTGTTTTCCATCCACCTTCACCTGACAAGTGACGTTGGTCATAGTCATTCTAACTAGCCTTATCAGTTTGGCCGGGATTCCAAAAGAGCTCATAGCGTCATATAGTTTTACCCAGACTATGCTATCATATGAGGCTTTGAAGTCAATGAAGAGATGGTATGTGCTTTGGATCGCAAACTAGATTTCCGACAACATTACTGTGATATTTTAGACAAAGCTAACCAAACGCTTGGATTTATTCATCGACAATCGAGAGAACTCAATGACCCGCACTGCTTGTTAACTCTGTATAAGACCTATGTTCGTTCTATTCTCGAGTTTAGTTCTATAGTTTGGTATCCGTTCTCTAGTGCATGGTCCAATAGGTATTGTCTTACACTTCACTCCGTGGCGTAATGTACGTTTATGTCCAAACTTATTGTCTACATAAATGTCTTATCAACATAAATGTCCCTCCTAGAGTGTTCCGTAACTACAGACTAATAAGAACTGACCTTACAAGACGTGCATACAGCGAGAACGACTCTATAACTGCGATGGCCCGTAAATTTAATCAGCGTTACACTTTATTTAACTGGCACCAACCTACAACATTCTGTTCATCCGTCTTGACATTGTACACTGCGTTTAACCTGCTCTTTGTGATAGTTATTTAAGTTCTAGTTTTAATTCAGTGATAAGGCCGCTTGTTTGGCCAATCACTTAAATACAATAAACAATACAAACATCAATGTGTTGTGTCTGTATTCGGCCATCTTCTCCAAGATCTGCGTATGGTGAAGATCTGGTCAGTGGTTGATTTTCCGTTTTGGAATACTATTTAATAGTTTCCGATCTCTTGGACGTGCGGGACAAGGCGATCCTGAAGGATCGGGGAGAATATTTTATAGGCAGTATTCAACACCGTAATACCCCTGTAGTTGTTGCAGTCCAACCTGTCTCCCTTCTTGTATATGGGGTAAATGATGCCGAGATTCCAATCACAAGGCGAATTTTGACGTATTGCATTTCCTTCTATCCCATAGTGGCGAGAGCCCGTCAAACTGACGGATCGAAATGGCTTATACCGATATTGAAAAATAGTGTAACGATTTTGAAAACAAAACTTTTTGTATTGAACTGGCTTTTCAGACTTGAAATCACCCGTGCAGCCTTCAGCATTCGTTTAACGTGGTTGAAATTTTCAGTTTCAACATTGAAGTGGCTTGGAAAACCCTGTAAGCTGGTCGTTGAGTAATTCATCAAAGTACTGAGCCCTCCGCGAGAGGACCTCTGGCTGGTTACTAACCAGATCTCCATCCTTGTTGCGACAGCAGGTTACCTTAGCTACAACGTTGTTTCGGTGACGTGCTATCGCTAGGTAAAACTTTCGTGTCGGTCCGTACGTCTCTCTGGTTTGCTCGAGTTTTCGCATGTTTTGCTCTTCCAAAGCTTGTTTCTTGGAGTGTAGAACACGTTTCTCTTCGCTTCTGAGCCGTGAATATTCCTCTGCGCATGCCCGCTTTCTATGCCGTTGCTGCATTGCTCGGTATGCAGTATTCTTACGTTCGGTCACTTGTCTGCATTCATCAGCGAACCAGCCAGATTTGGTGTTGCCTCGACGTGGTGGGAGTATATTTCTTGCACAGTTTATTATTTTTGTTTTTAGAGCGTTCCACCTCTTGCTCGTAGTTTTATAACTGTTTTCTGGTAGTAGAGACTCGTTTAAAGCGGCTTTGAATTCCTGTTGGACAGTAATGTCCCTTAGAGAGTCCGTGTTGAGCCGAGGCTGCGTGTTTCCTCCGCCCCCATTGGCGCGGGGGCGGGCGATTCTACAACGTATCACTAAGCCAACCAAGTAGTGATCGGAATCGATATTGGCTCCCCGATAAGTTCTGACATTTAACAGACTCGACTGTCGTCGACGGCTTACTAACACGCGGTCGATCAGGTTGAGGGTTACTTCATCCGGGTCCATGTAACCTTTTAGATTTTCTTGCGCGCAAATTTGGTACTTCCTACCACCAGATTGTTCGCTGCGGTGAACTGGACCAATCTACTACCATTATCTAGTGTATTGGAGGTACATTGGCTTCCTACCAACTTATGCGTTGAAGTCCCCGAGGATGATTATGCCTGGACAGTTCTTACGCTTCTATGGTTCTAGCGAGGCGGCCGTAAAATAGGTCCTTCTCCTCTTCCTCTTTCTCTTCGGTAGGGGCGTGAACGTTTATGGTTGCATAGTCTATCGTTTATAGCCTAAGGCGAATCCCGTTCCGAGCACGCGGTGGCGGTCGTGACAGCTGTAGTAAATGTCGTAGCAATGCTTACCACGCCTGTTGTGCACACCGTTCCCTAGCCACCGAATATCTTGTAGAGCTACGAGGTTCATGCTCAGTGTGGCTAGAGCATCATCAAGTTTTTTCAAGGCTCCGGCTTCGCTAAGAGTGCGTACGTTCCATGAGCCCATTTTGAGAGTAGTCCTGGGGTATTGCGTAGGGTCGGTATCGTTGGGTCCGTTTTGAAAATTTCTGTATCTTTCTGTAGTCGATTGATAAACGGAACTGGGTGACTGGCCCCGCCCCCACGTGACCGTTTTGTTTAGCGTCGGGTCGGCCCCGACGTTCAGGCACCCAGTTTCCCGGGATGCCCAACCCCCTGCTGGTTCGCCTTGTGCCACCATCCGCCCAAGGGGTTAGCTCAAGCCCGTGTACTCAAGCTTGGATATGTGATGGCACATGTAACCACTCTGCACGACGAGGACGTGTCGGAATAGGAGTTGGATTGGAGAGCCTGCATTATCCCTCGAGGGTCTTCTGACCCCATCCCATTGCAGTGCAATAACAATAATACCTTATTAAAAATTATTCTGACATTTGAATTGGTGCGCATCGCCTAGGTTATGAAATGCGTAGATGACCACACAAACTATTCGATTGACCTCTAATAACTGATATCAAATGATTTAAGAATCATATTGGCCAATATTGTCATGCAACGTGATCATTTTGCTATGAAATGAAGACATTCCGACTTTCAGTGGACCGCATAAATTTCATACCTTTCATCACATTTATGCATAGTTTGCAGAGACATAGCTGAAGAGTGTCCGCACCGCTGGGTGAAAAGAGTTTTCCGATAAGTGGTCTAAAGCATTATCCAGGGAACCACAAAGTCATATAATAGGAGAAAATATTATGTGTCCGACTTTAGAGGAATCTGTTTAGAGGAATCACACTATAATAAAAAGTTTTTATTTTTGATGCCCAATCGTGAGACCTACTATTTGATTAGTTGACTATTTTATTTGAATATTTGGCCGGTTTTATGGTACAGTCGTCAACTCGTACGACTTAACAACATGCCCGTCATGGGTTCAAGCCCCAAATAGACCGTGCTGCCATACGTAGGACTGACTATCCTGCTATGGGGGGATCAATAAGTCACTGAAAGCCAAGCCCACAAGTGGATACAGGCAGGCCTTGACCGACAACGGTTGTTGAGCCAAAAAGAAGAAGATTTGAATATTTGACCTAATGATTTGTTACAATTAAAAAAATCAGTTTAGATCGTACATAGGGTTAAATGAATCTTATTTTGTTGTGCACAATTCTTAGCAACTTAGCTAAGAGATCCATTCGTTCTGATCAAAATTAGTTAAAATATTTTTATTTGTCTTTAAAACATAGAAAAAAAATGCTATTTTCATAAAATAAAAAGTGGAATATGCAGCATAAATGCTCAATATTAAAGAAAAACTGCTAGCTTCCATTCAAATTTTAAAAATATTTGGATTAACAACAATTTATACGCAGTGTTCAATAACTGGGCGATATGCAACAATTGGCAAATTACCCAATTGAATCGAATAACGGACTCTAAAGTCATTTTTGGCATGTAATATTTCAACTAATTTGAGAAAAAAAAATCAATAAATTAACTCAAAAATTTAAAAAAAATCCTGAAATTCCTGAAGTTTGATTCATATTCCGGGCAGTTGCGAACTTTTTTTACGGACAATTAAAATTCCAAACAGCGTCAAAATGTTGTTCTTGTTTTTTTAAATTTACACACAGAAACACACACCGTCTAAATTTTTAGCTTTTTTTAGGGACCGAGAAACCAGCTTTGTGTTTCGTTGTCAGGACGACGGCTTTAGGTGGTGTTTTCTCCCAGATGCATTGAACTCTTCGAGATTTCACCACAGTTTGAGGTGAATGGTGACAAGTGCAGTCCTGTGAATGTGTAGCTCCCGTTTGTGAACTGTGAAAACTTGTGAAATAGAGAGCTAAGTGTTATTTTGTTTTGTTCTACTTGTACTTAATGTTAGTGCTACCTGCGGTATCATTGTTTAGTATTTGTATTATTGTTTTGTGAATGTAAAACACGGGTGAAGTATCTCAGTCGGCAGCGTCACTGCGTTGTCGAGAGTGATTAATCTTTACTCGGTATGTGTTTGTGTTCGTGCTAGACATACGTATCGTTGTCCGTTTGTCAAGACGTGTACACGAGTGTAAGCGTTTGATATCGCAGGCTGTAGTAGAGTAGTGTTTGTGTGCATTTGCTGTTACCTTTTTTTCATGTCTGTGTGATAATTTTTTTAATTCTAAAACAGCTCGCCCGAATTTTGTTTTTACGGCATGGAGTGTTTAGCATGCTCCGCCGTAGTTTTAATAAACGATGACCCAATTTTGTGTGCGGGGAAATGTGGTGGCAACTTTCATCGTCGCTGTGTTACCCCCTCGCTCTCGAAAACAGCGGCCAAAATAATTAATGAGAATAAGAATGTGCTGTATATGTGTGATAGATGTTTAGAACACAAATCGGGCTTGGCGGGTATGGATGTAGATGTGAGTGAATCGTACGATTTACTCACACAATCCATAAAAAAATTGGAGTCGAATGTGAGTGTATGGATATCGAGTGCCTTGGAAAAGGGAATCGAGACTCTAAAAACTGAGCTCTGCGCACAAGTGGAACGCAAATTGGAGCAAACATTGCGTGAAAGCTTGAGTGCGGTAGAATGCTCAAATAAGGCAAAGGAAGCCTTGCGTGCAACCTTTGACGATACTAAGGCCAGAGAAACAGTAGAGGATGAAAGTTGGGCTACAGTGACTAAGAAAAGAAAAAGGACGAATAGTGGGAACAGTAATGTTCAAACCATTATTAATCGTTTTGACACGGGGAATGTTAATTCGACGCCCAAGATTTCTGACAAGGTTACTGGACCCATTTTAGCAAACAAAAATAAGAATAATAAGACTCTGGTTATTGTACCAAAGGTGGGTCAATCTTGTGATAAGACAAGAGCTGACCTTCGCGCTAAGCTGGATCCAAGGAAGCAGCAGGTGTCGGAATTCCGTAACGGCAAGGACGGTCAGGTGTTTGTTCAATGTTCTGCTCAGGTTAAATTAGATGAACTCAGGAAAGAAGTAGAAAACATTTTGGGAGATGAGTATGCAACGGATTTACCATTGTCACGTGTAAAGATAATTGGGATGAGCGAAAAATACACTGACTCACATTTAGTAGATCTTTTAGAATCTCAAAATGAGGGAATACCCTGGAAACAGGTCAAGGTCATAGGAATGTTTGAAAATAAAATTTACAAGTACCAAAAATATAATGCGGTCTTGGAAATTGATTATGAGTCTGACCTATGTCTGGCAAAATTAGGAAAAATAAATGTGGGATTTGATAGGTTTAAAATTTCGAAGTCCGTGCATGTTATGAGGTGTTATGGTTGTGGTCAATTTAATCACAAGAGCACCGAGTGCAAGAATAAACAAGCTTGTTCAAAATGTGGTGATGAACACAAAACGTTTTAATGTACTTCATCTTCTTTGAAATGTGTGAATTGCGTGTTAGCAAACTCTGCTAGAAACCTTAAACTAGATGTAAGACATGCGGCCAATGATTATAATTGTCCGATGTTTAAAAAACAGATAGAAAGGCGTATGCAACTTTCTCAATAGCAGGTAGGGGAGGAGTTAGGACGGTTCAGAGAGATTTTGTATTTCAATGTAGCCGGTCTTTCGTCCAACTACGCCATGTTTCGTGAGACAGTAGAGAAAGTTCAACCGTTGCTGGTCTTAATCTCTGAAACTCATGTGATTGAGGAAGAAGCATTTCAGCAGTTTCATATTAATGGTTATAGGGTTGTGTCGTGTTTGTCCCACTCACGTCATACAGGAGGTGTAGCTGTTTATGCCAGGAGCGAAATTGTCCTAAAGGTGATTTTTAATGAATCATTGGAGGGTAATTGGTTTCTTGGTGTTGCAGTTTCTAAGGGAATGACAGCAGGCAATTACGGGATATTGTATCATTCGCCAAGTGCAAGTGACTCAAGGTTTGTTGACATTTTGGAAGAATGGTTAGATAGGTTCTTGAATTTTAGCAAACTTAACATTATCGTCGGTGATTTCAATATTGACTGGTTAAATGTTGAAAAATCTGCGAAGTTGAAAAGCTTAATGGATTCAGTAAACATGAAACAAAAGGTTAACGAATTCACACGAATTGCTAGGCAGAGCAGAACATTGTTCGATCATGTTTACAGTAGCACAGACTCAATCAAGGTCACTACTGATCCGTTATTAAAAATATCGGATCATGAAACACTTGTTTTGAATATAAACATGAAACGTGGTGAAACGATTCAACGAAAATGTAAATGCTGGAAAAGGTACTCGAAATTTGCTCTTTGCAATCATGTGTCACAAGGATTAAGGCAAGAAGCGCCGAGCTTCAACGAAGCTGCAGACTTGTTATGGAACACATTGAAAAAAGCTATGGGCACCTTGGTTGAAGAGAAGACAATCTTGTCAAGAGAGACTAGTAGGTGGTATACTTTGGAACTTAGCCGTGCGAAACGGAAAAGAGACGAAGCATACCAACATTTTATTAGAACAAACTCAGGCTACGATTGGACTGAATACACTAGACTAAGGAATACATACAGCAGGAATCTCAAAACTACTCGTAGAAATTACTTTAGTGGTGAGATATCTAAGCATAAAGGAAATAGCAAGGAGCTGTGGAAAGTGCTTAAAAGTTTACTAAGGCCAGAGGAATCACGCGTTTCTGTTGTAAAATTTGATGGGTTGGTAGAATCGGAAGATTCAATAATATGCCAGAAATTCAATTTGTTTTTTGTAAACAGTGTTTTAGATATAAATCAAAACATTGCTGATGCCAGAGCGCCTGATTCTTTGTTTTGTAATGATGCTCCAGGAAACCAATTCAAATTTCAGAAAATTACAAAAGAGAAATTAAAAACTATTTGTTTCAGCCTGTCCAAAACAGCGGGCATAGGGAATGTTAACTGTAATACTATTCAGGATTGCTTACATGTGGTAGGAGAGTCTCTTCTTATAGTGATCAATCAGTCGCTGGAGGAGGGTATTTTTCCGGAGACTTGGAAGGAATCATTGGTAATACCTATTCCTAAAATGAGCGGAGCTGCCAGTGCGGAAGAGTTTCGTCCCATCAATATGTTGCATGTACTCGAAAAGGTGCTGGAATTGGTGGTTAAGGAGCAATTGGTCCAGTTTCTAACTCGAAATGACCTGTTGATTAGTGAACAATCAGGATATCGACGGGGACACTCTTGTGAAACTGCTTTAAATCTTGTACTGGCGAGGTGGAAGGTGTTGATGGATCGAAAGGAATCGATAGTTGCCGTTTTCTTGGATCTAAAACGAGCATTTGAGACTATATCAAGACCGTTATTGCTGCAGACCTTAAGGCGTTTTGGTATTGTGGGGAAAGAGCTCAATTGGTTCGAAAATTATTTAAAAGACAGAACTCAGAGAACAGTTTTTGGAAACTCTATATCAGAGCCTATAGAAAATACCCTTGGAGTTCCGCAAGGAAGTGTTCTTGGACCAATTTTGTTTATAATGTATATCAATGACATGAAACAGGTTTTGAAGTCTTGTGAGATTAATCTTTTTGCCGATGATACTGTTTTGTTTATCTCGCACAAAGACATCAAGCAAGCAGAGTCTCTGATTAATTTCGATTTAAACGCTCTGGATGGTTGGCTTAGGTACAAAAAGCTAGCATTAAACGTTAAGAAGACTAGTTACATGGTCATGACTGCTGGTGTATTAGACAGTCCCCCATCCATCGTGATAAATAAGGAACCAATCGAAAGAGTCCGTCAGGTTAAATATCTGGGGGTTATTTTAGACGACAGATTGAAGTTCAACACTCACATAGACTGGGTCATCGCTAAAGTGGCATCAAAGTGTGGGGTTATTAGTAGGCTGGCAAAAGATCTCATTTTTTTTGGGATAGTTAACCTCTATAAGTCACTGATTTCACCACATTTTGATTTTTGCTCGTCGATTCTGTTTCTTGGCAATAAGGGACAAATTAAAAGGCTTCAGAGATTGCAAAATCGTATTATGCGGTTAGCTTTAGGGTGTGGCCGACGTACGTCGTCTTTTGTTATGCTAGATATTCTTCAGTGGATGTCTGTAGAGCAGAGGATTGTGTATCAAACCATGACCTTTATATTTAAACTTTTGGGGGGCCTTTTGCCAGGGTATTTAGGGGAACGCATTGTTCGAGGATCTGATGTTCATCGGCACTGTACACGCAGAGCAAATGAGCCGAGGGTTCCCAACTTAATTTCACATGGTGCCAGAAACTCTTTGTTTTTCAAGGGATTCAATTGTACAACAGATTACCCGGAGAAATCAAGAATGCGAGTAACTTGCCAGACTTCAAACGTAGGTGTGCGGCATTTGTTAAACAAACTGTGTAATGTCATATTTGTGTAGAAGTCCTATGTCACTATGTTATGTACAACTGCACTTGTCATCATGAGCTTGATGATGATGATAAGATTTTTCTTGATATATGAAATCAAATTAGAAAAAATATATAAGAAAGAGACAACATAAGTTTGAGACACGCGCGCGTACAAGTGGACAATCGGATTTAGTTTGGGAGAGCTTGCTGTCTGCATGTCTGGGAGGTCACAGCGAGATTCACTCATTGATGATTGTAAGTGGCCAATTCCAGATACATTAGGTTCTCCTGCATCGGAAGGTAGTGCCCTGGTGCCATCGTTGGTACCAGCGGAACTGGCCATATGCATGTTGCAGTGTGCCCTGATAATTTCCAATACATTAGGTTCTGCTGCTTCGGAAGGTAGTGCCCTGGAGCCGGTGTGGCACCAGTGGAACTGGCCATATGCATGTCGCAGTTATGTCCTGATGTGTTCGATGGAGTTGACCCGTTTTTTCTTGATGAAACTACGTCGGTCGTCTTGGGTGTGTGTATGACTTGGTGATTTCTTTTGAATGACGTCCGATG
This sequence comes from Anopheles coluzzii, assembly GCF_943734685.1. Taxonomy (NCBI): domain Eukaryota; kingdom Metazoa; phylum Arthropoda; class Insecta; order Diptera; family Culicidae; genus Anopheles; species Anopheles coluzzii. The sequence continues at coordinate 62,084,435 of NC_064671.1, read as the reverse complement.
CCACCACTTGCTCGTAAATTTTTATTTTATTCAAAAACTACCTTAGAGTAATATTATCGTAAAGATACTTCCGTCCTTCTCAAACCTGTGTTGGGGTAAGAGGTGGGACTTATCATCATCATCATTTGTTCAATCGATCTTCTTCTTTTTCTTTGGCTCAACAACCGATGTCGGTCAAGGCCTGCCTGTACCCACTTGTGGGCTTGGCTTTCAGTGACTAATTGAGTCCCCCCCATAGCAGGATAGTCAGTCCTACGTATGGCGGCGCGGTCTATTCGGGGATTGAACCCATGACGGGCATGTTGTTAAGTCGTACGAGTTGACGACTGTACTACGAGACCGGCTCAATCGATCACTGGCAGTAATTTTCAGAAATTGTGAATGCATCGCTTAACTAGATATTTTCCAGAATCTCGGGAGATGAAAATGACCGGTGTCGCCTGAAGTCGACCAAACTTGTTCAAAATTGAGGAGTCAAAACCGGCCTTACATTAAAACAACCGAAGTCATATAAACCGGAGTTTATTGGTTGTTCGGAGCTATAGATCACTTGTAATGGTATGCGTATGGCACCACCATCAAAACAGATATGCTTTCTAGAATACATACCTCAAAATTTACAGAAACACAGCGAATTTTGCATACATATAGTTGTAGTTAACCGTTCTTTTGGTGCAGTCGTCAACTTGTACGGCTGAACAACATGCCCGTCATGGGTTCAAGCCCAGAATGGACTGTGCCGCCATACGTAGGACTGACTACTCTGCTATGGGGGGAAATCAATAAGTCACTAAAAGCCAAGCCCACGAGTGGAACAGGCAGGCCTTGATCGACAACGGTTGTTGAGCCAAAAGAAAAAACAAATAGTTGTAGTTTTAAAATTTCCTATCATTATTGCCAATACTTTACACAGAATTTGAATCCAAATGTCCGTAATATGAAACATGAGCTTGAGAATTTACGAAACGGTATAAGCTTAACGGTGGGTCACTATAAAAACTAAAATATTTTTGTGCAATAAAATATACTTCAACCAGCATGGAGGCGAATTAAATCAAATTGATTGCACTAACAAACATATTTGGGAAAACTGCTTCAGCAGCGAGCTACAGTAAATGGTAACCGGTAGAAGTGTAAAACTTTCAGTGAACATCAAATTATATTTCCTTCCCATGGTGCAACGACCTAAACGGCCTTCAAACATCAAAAGATGCAATTGTGTCATCATCAATATCAACCACACACACTATATTCAATCATGGCCAAATTTCTTTACCTTATATTTGTATGCAGCATACAGTGACTCACAATTGATGGTACAATCAGCTATTTTGTTGCTTCTTCCAATGCCGTTATTTCCAAAAAAATGGTATGAGTAAATCTTGAAATTAATAAACCAATCCAATGACGGCGCATTATTTCAAAAATTACAAGAGTGCTAGGAGAAAAGCTTTATGAACCGCACTTATCTTAATAGTACGAATGTTATGCAGTTGCGGGTACTATTTGTACTGTAAGATAACTTGATACTAGCTTGAAGTTTGTTCATCTTTCATTAACATAATCAACAATCAGAAAGAATATAAAACTGCATAAAATACGGAAGCATATCTCGGAAATGTGTTAAAATATTAGCTAAGAACCGTGAACAAAATGAATGTATCATCAATTTAGTGCGCCACTGTATACCAGAAAGTAACGGCTCATGCAACGTGCAACGTACGCTTTGCATTATCAGTCAGTACGCTTGTAAACGTCAAAGTGAGAGGACGTGTTTTGACCAATTTGCAAGCCATCATGAGCAAGTTTCAGCGGTACGGAAGTAACACCTTCCGTATCGATTATTCGGAAGCTCCTATTAGACCAACGCTAGACGAAACGGCAGATTTTCTGTTTACCGTTCTTAAAACTGGCGCGGATGTCTCGATGGTGCAACGGAACACTGCACAAAGTGCAGTATATGTTACCATGCCAACACTCGAACGTGCATTGGCCATAGTGAACGAGCACAACGGGAAACACTTCGTCACGCACGAGGGGAAGCAGCACAAGATCGCAATCGAGATGGTGGATGATGCGACAGAAGTGAAAGTGCGCGATCTGCCACCAGGGATTCCCGACGCGGATGTTGTTGCTGAACTGGGCGGTTTTGGTGAGGTACTCACGATTGTTCCCGGCGTTTGGGGCGCAGAAACGCGCCTAGCTGGGATCCCGTCGGGTGTGCGCATTGTCCGCATTAAACTGGGTAAGCCCATACCATCTTTCATCACTGTGTGCGGAGAGGTGACAGGGGTGATCTACCGAGGACAACAACAAACGTGTCGTCACTGCAATGAAGCCGTACACCACGGTCTCAGCTGCATCCAAAACCGCGTGTGTCACTTTCGGAACAACGAAAAATCATACGCTGGAGCCGTACGGCAGACTCCCACACCAACAGAAGTTACAACTTCACCATCAGTGGCAGGCACTAACACTAAAGGACGCGGACGTAGAGGAAAGGTAAGAATCACTACGCTTACTAATACAACACCGCCCTCGTCAAGTGCTGCTCAAAACACAGCACCGCAACGTCCAGCAGGCGCATCAAAAATAGCTAACCGACTGGTCATCCCGATCGTGCCGGTTTCTAACGTTCGGCCGTCAAGCTCGAAACCGAACAAAAAAGCCAGGGAAGAGCAACCCCAAGGAAAAGCGAATTTTAATTATTCTGCTTCAAGCACTACGGTGGTTGCTATGCATGCTGCAGTTACGTCAGCCACAGCCTCTGCCGCCGCTCCTGCCGCTGTTCCTGCCGACGCTCCTGCCGCCGCTCCTGCCGCTGCTCCTGCCGACGCTCCTGCTGCCGCTCCTGCCGCTGTTCCTGCCGCCGCTCTTGCCGCCGCTCCTGCCGCTGCTGCTGCTGTTGCTCCTGCCGCTGCTCCTGCCGCTGCACCTGCTGCTTCTGCTGCCGCTGCACCTGCTGCTTCTGCTGCCGCTGCCGCTACTGATGCCACCGTTCTAGCCGCCACGGCAAACGAACACATGAGAGTGGACTGCACGGCGGTAATGTTCAAAGCACCGCTCATAATTCCTTCCTCCTCCTTTCCCATCTGCTCCTTAGATGAACAGTTTGCAGTAAAACGCAAACAATTTCCGGAGACGGATAACGAGAGTGACGCCTCAAGTTCATCAACACTTAGCTTTACGAGCGTGACCAAGCGCAAGCCTGGTCGGCCTCCCAAGCGGCTCACCACTACACAACCATGATTTTAATTTTGTCGCAATGGATACAAACAAAACAAATCGTGGTGTTAATGGTAGCTATAATTTAGCAACTATTAACATTAATGCAATATCTAATGCGACAAAATTAGAAGCCCTCAGGACATTTATTCGGACGATGGACTTGGACATCATATTTCTTCAGGAAGTGTGTTGTGCAGATCTCTTGATTCCTGGGTACAATGTTATTAGCAATGTTAACGTGGTGGAGAGGGGTACGGCGATTGCTTTACGTGACCACCTAAAATTCTTTCATGTTGAACGCAGCTTGGATTCACGTCTAATTTGTCTTCGGCTTGAGAGTAATGCCACCCTATGCAATGTTTACGCTCCATCAGGGAGTCAGCGGAGAGCGGAGAGGGAGGATTTTTTCGGACAAACGTTACCATTCTATCTGCGGAATGCATGTGATCATGTTATTCTCGCGGGCGACTTCAACTGTGTGTTGGAATCGAAGGATGTGACGGGCGCGAGAAATTTCAGCCTTTCTTTGCGAAACGCGGTAAATAACATGGGTTTGTGTGACAGCTGGGAGGCTCTCCGAGGAAACGAGGTGGAGTTTTCCTATGTCACCAGTGGTTCTAGATCACGTATCGATCGGTGTTATGTTTCTTCCTCACTGAAAACACAGTTAAGAGCGACCGGTATGCATGTCCTTTCCTTTTCGGATCACAAGGCTCTCACCGTTCGTCTCTGCCTACCAATCGCGCCGAGTTGTATGCGCAGCAACGGCTATTGGCAACTGAGACCACACGTTCTATCCGAACAAAATCTGGGGGAGTTCAGATGCAAGTGGAACTATTGGACCAGACAGCGAAGAAATTACGGCTCGTGGATGCAGTGGTGGGTTGAGCTCGCGAAGCCTAAAATAAAATCGTTTTTCCGGTGGAAAACAAATGAACGCTATCAAAGTTTCCGCTTGCATCATGAACTCCTTTACAGAGAGTTGAAGTCCGCATACGAGAGATATCTTTCTGACCCATGTGAGTTAGTAAATATCAATCATGTGAAAGGAAAAATGCTAATGCTCCAGAGGCGTTTTTCTGAGGACTTCGCCCGCATAAACGAAACACGTCTATGTGGCGAAAGTATTTCAACTTTCCAGTTAAAGGAGCAGAGGAAAAGGCGAACGGTGATCGACAAGCTTACATTAGATGACGGTTCGCACTTAACTGAGCCTCATGAAATAAATGTTCATATTGAGGGCTTCTTTAGAAATCTTTACACGACACACGATACACCCAACACAATTACAGACAACACATTCACAAGCACACGCGTTATTCCCGAGGACTGTGAAACCAACAATCGTTGCATGGACGAGATCACTTCTTGTGAGTTTTTCGATGCAATTAAAAGATCAGCTTCGCGGAAGTCCCCCGGCCCGTATGGAATACCAAGAGAGTTTTATCTCCGCGCCTTCAGCACCATTCAGCGCGAGCTTCTGCTCGTGCTCAATGAGGCTCTCTTAGGAGAGATTCCTCCAAGTTTCGTTGACGGGGTCATAGTGCTGGTTAAGAAAAGGGGAGGTGGGACTACCATGTCTGCATTTCGACCTATATCACTCCTTAACGTAGATTACAAGCTTCTGTCGCGGATTGTCAAACACAGAATCGATGGCATCATCGGTAGGTGGGAGATAGTCTCGACAGCGCAAAAGTGTTGTAATAAACCATGCAACATTTTTCAGGCTGTTCTTTCCGTTAAGGAGAGGGTGGTAGATTTGCAGAGGAAACGAAAGTGTGGTAAGCTTGTCTCCTTCGATCTTTCACATGCTTTTGATCGCGTCAATAGAGACTTTCTCTTCAACAACATGCTCTCTTGGGGTTTCAATTCGGGGCTAGTGGGGCTTTTGAGAACAATTGGTGAACGGTCCACCTCCCGTATCCTTATCAATGGAATCCTCTCTCCTTCCTTCCCGATCCTTCGTTCCGTCCGTCAGGGAGATCCCCTTTCCATGTACCTTTTTATCCTCTACCTTCAACCCCTCATCACAAGATTAGAAGGTATTTGTTGCGATCAGGATGACCTGGTCAATGCATATGCCGACGACATCTCTGTGGTGACAACATCTCCCGACAAAATCGAGCGTGTGCGAGAACTCTTTGAGGCATTTGGCTGTGTCTCTGGAGCCCGTCTCAACGTGCAGAAAACCACAGCGCTCGACATAGGACTGACCACACCATCAAGGATATCTGTTCCATGGCTGCATACCGTGGAAAGATTGCGTCTGCTAGGTATATTATTTTCTAATAATATCCGTGACGACATGGGACACAATTGGGATGTCGTGATCCAGCACTTCGCCTCGTTAGTCTGGCTGCATCGCATGAGGAATTTAAACATCGTGCAAAAAGTTCTACTGTTGAACACGTTTCTGCTCCCCAAGCTATGGTACGTGGCTTCAATATGTGGTGCTCGAGCATTAGACACGGCAAGAGTCTCCAGCATAATAGGAGGATTTCTTTGGCATGGCAATGGAGGAATCCGAGTTCCACTGCAGCAACTTGCTTTGCCACGGAAGCGAGGTGGACTGAACCTGCACATACCAGCAATAACTGCATATGCCCTCTTGACAAACCGATACCGAGCAGAGTGCAGCTCCCTCAAATACAGCGAGCCTCATATCGTCCAAGCTGGTAATCAGCCAAATCTGGCCACCATTCCAAGCTGGTATCCCTGCCTAATAAATCGTGGTGAGACAACTGGCCTATTTACCCGCTGAATATGTCGCAAACCCCTCTTCATGTAAACTTCGTCGCATACTTGTGGACAAGCTACCAGATGCCAAAGTAGCACATGAAAATCAACAACATTGTTGGACCAGAATCTGGGCTAATATGCAAAGCTTTGATTTATCAGCACAACAACGAGCTACTCTATACATGCTAGCAAATGGTAAAGTGTCACATGGAGAGCTCTTGTTTCGGATGGGAAGAAGGGCTTCCAATCAATGTTCGTTTTGTCCCCAAATGGAAAGTCTGGAACACAAATTTGCTTGCTGTAGTAGAGTAGCGGCGGCTTGGGCACTGCTGCAGCAAGAAATAGTTTCAATAGCTCCAGGACGCCCCTATTTGTTCAATAGTCTGCAATTTCCAGAACTAGCAGGAGTTAGTCTGGGAATACGTATATTTATTCTTAGGTTGTTTGCTAACTACATTTTCCACATCGTTGAAAACAACGATGTCGAGATAGATTTAGTCGTCCTTAAGTGTGCACTACTTTTGTAAATGTAAAGTTTTTTTTGTTGTTGTAAATATCCACACTAGTAAATAGAAATTAATCTGTACACGAAAATAAATATATTAAAAAAAAAAAAAGTCAGTCTTGGTTTTGCTTCTGCAAGAAGATGTCAGCATACATTACTGTGTTTATTAGTGTGCTCGTTTTAGGTTCAACAGTACATTTTTTCAATGTATTAATAATTAGCTTGATTGCATTACACATATTTTCTTTTATTTTCTAGTCACCGTGAATGCTCAGTTCACGCATCACCAGAATGGCGCTAGTGTTGGTAAAGATCCTTGTTTCATCAGATAGTCCAAGTATTTTAGTAACGTATTTTTATGTTCAATATGTTTTCGGCAGTCCCAAAAGACGCCAACCTCAAACGATACAATAGGCGGGAAACTGTACATCATATATCTACATCCCAGAGCGATGAAAATAAATTAAATCAAGAACATCCATATTTAGTTTTCATAGAAACCGAAAACCCGGGAGTGAAAAACCCAGGGACACTGATTTCAGAAAATTTTGTTCTGATACCTGCCCACCTCATAGCACGAGATTTGAGGTGTTTTATCTGTTTCAAATAGGTTGTTATACCCAAGACCATTTGTTAATTTAATTCGCTAGCTTACATAATTACAGCAAAGCTACATCCGTACTGGTCGGTGGAGAACTGTTTAATATCTCTAAAAAAAATAAGACATCCCATGTACGATGCAAAGTTAAAATATTATGATATTGGATTGCTAAAACTCGAGACAAATGTCAAGTAAGCTTAACATTTCAAATATAGTTTGTTAATCATTTTAAGCTTGTCGATCATTCCAATCATTTATTAAATATTCCCTGTAGCATACAAAGTAATGTTTTACCCGCTTGTCCATGGCTGGATGATGAAAAAAGCAATGCGAAGTTAATGATCACTAGATGGAACTATCGCAAAGGTATGTTACTCAAAGAAAGAAAGATGTACAAACAACCTTGCTTGGCCATTTATTTACATTTATTTTTAATTTGTATTATTTCCAGGCCCATCATCAACAATGAAGCAAACGGAGATAATAGTAAAGGATTTTGAAAGTTGCGTGTCCTTCTTTCCCCCAAATTTCTTTACAGCTCGCAATGCATCACTTTTAGAGCATCAGATGTGTATATTAAACGAAATGGAGGACGGAACTGTATGTATGGCAACACTTTAAATACCCATGTTTTAATTGATGAAATGTAGCTGAAGTATTCAATTTGAATATTGTAGAGCAATGTATATGCATTTCTATCTATTCGCCCCTTATTTAGGAATTGAGTGGTGGGCCACGTGGATATGGTGTATGACGATCATATTGTTCCATTTGTGATTGGAATAGCTTCAGCGGCCACAGGAGCTAATTTGTACGAAGTCGATATATTCACAAAACTCTCCAAATTTGGTAATTGGATTGCCGAAACAATGCGCGAGGAAGGTGAAGAAGTATCGTTTGAACCATTAGAATGCGCCAAACGTCATTTACAGTATCGACGTCAAATTAACGGTTCTAAATTATTCGATTCGAGCAACTCTATTGACTACATGGTATCCATTCACGGCAATCCAGATACAAATCAGACAATCAAATGTACTGGAGCATTAATCGGAAAAGATGTCGTGGTCACATTGGCACAGTGTGTGATTAATTTCATGTGAGCACATAAGTTGAAACTTTATATGAAAAGCTTTCAGCAAATAATATCGTTATGGTAATCTCTTTCCAGGCCTTATTCATCCTATGTGGTTTTGGACGATCGATCAACCATTAACGTAAAACATATCATCATACATCCTAACTACATGGCCAATACTCTTTTTAAAAATATAGCAATATTAACCAACAATATAGCTTGTGTCGGAACCATTTATTACTCCCGCTCAAATAGCAGCAATTCACTCAAAATATAACAAAATATCTTTGTACGCTACTGACGGATCGAAAGGCAAGCTCATTTAAGCAAATGTCACATTCTATGTTTAATCACACATTTTTTCTACAGATTATCGGTACTTCTCCGTCAATGGACTTTCACTCAAGTTCAGTCACGAATGCATCCCGTCTGACGAGCAACGCGCTCTTCTCTCAGAAGGGTTACAGCCGGAGCATATGTGTCTCCAAAGCGAGTATTCACTTGTTCCGGGAAGCTGCGAGGCACACCCAGGTTCACCTGTGTTTTGGGAGCGGTATGGAAAAAAATACTTACTAGGGTTATACATGGATGGGGGACACTGTGGCTTTGAAAAAAAAGCAATCGGTCTTTACGTTAATGAGCATAATCTGTGGATCAACTCGGTGATAAATTCACAATCATGAAAGTCACGCGAGTACATCGATCCTTTCTTGAATCTATCAGATGTATGTTCGTATGCAAATGGAAGGATAGGTACATGTGTGAACCAAACGAGCTGTCCTAATGTGCGCCAACGGATGGAAAATAATTTGGCAAGATTCTACTGCAAGAACAGAGCAGTTGTTTGCTGTCTCTCAGATTCTCTACATTTACATTTGTCTCTACATTTATGTAGCGGAAGCGGAACATGTAAGTAGCGCATTATTTAATCTAACTTTGAGTTTTTATCTTTAAGGAAATAATATTTGCTATCAACCGCTGTTAATGTTGGTTTGCTGCAAAATGTTTCACAAAACGATTATATAACTTCTAAAATTCTGTTTTATGTTTTAAGGGACATGAATTTTATATCATTGTATCAAGGTAACCATACTAATTTTGGTTAAATACTTATCGCAAAATAAAGCTGTGTTTATTATTCTTGAGTCTATCATTATTTTCGCAGTAATTTTCCCCGGATTGGTCTTTAATGTACAAAAGTGTGATGTCAAAGATGCGCTATCAGTGCTTTCGCACTAGACTTGAAGCTCTAAAATATGCTATTCATTTTTTTTTGCATTCCACTACCTATTCTATTCGATCTTTCTCTGTCTTGTGAAGCGTTGGTAGCTTATCGCGCCACAATACCGTTAACATTTGGCGCCACGTGAAAAATTAGCCAAAATTAATAAAATTGTTTACATTTCGTTTCCCACAGTGCGTAACGACATTGGTCGTATCCAAGCCTAACAAAACGTAAACAATCAATTTTGGAGTAAATTTTCAAATGCTAATTATTCAGTAAATAATCAAACGACATATCATTGTGAAGTTTAAGTCCCCTTTTTTCCCTGTGTTGGTGCATAAAATGTGTCAAAATGTGTTAAATAATGACGAGAATATAGGCAAACCTGCACCTGCACCTGTTATGAAAACTAAACTAGGACGGGTTAAAATTAACATTGGACCAGTCCAAGTACGTATTAGGCATCAAAGTAAGTTTCGTGAGTGACAAAATATACAACAAACATTGCAAAATGACTTCTAAACCCCCGTCATTTAATAATGCAAAATCTACAAAATTATTGTATAAAATTATAGAGTATGTTCCTACGCCAGTTACGAATCATCATTGAACCTAAAATGTTCCATATCTATTTTTCATTCGAATAGCATATACATTCATGCCATGAATCGATTGCAATTATGAATAGAATCTTTAATACATATTATTAGCGAAATTTAAATGTGGCCGTGATATCGAAACCTATTTTACACAATTAGAGGAACTTATTTCACAAGCAAAACTGGAAAATTGTTTTGTTGACTGCGCCATTATTTGTCAAAAGCAACCTGACCTGGAGACACGATATTCTAAAACAACTCGCCAACTGGAGATTAGGTGGTCGTTTCTCAGCATACATACAAAACTTCCATACAGATCGATATTTTAGAGTTCTTTTAGGTTCAACACAATCCACTCTTCATAAATTAGAAAATGGTGTCCCACAAGGGGCCATTCTATCACCCACTATATTTTTAATAAGCATGTAATCCCTCATATAATTGATACCTACTCACACTAAATGTTTACGCCGATGCTATCACTCTTTTTAATTGTACAAAAACACAACTTGAACCTAGGAAAAAAAACGACAAGAAACCCGAAAAAAGCCGAAATTTCAGCATCTAAATCTAAAATACTGAGAATAAATCCTCTTCAAAACCTAAAACCAAACTCCCACGCAAACCACTACAACTACACAAAACACCTATACCCAACTTCAGAACAGCAAAAATATTAGGAACAACAATATACTACATACTTACTTTCAAAAAACATTTTAGAAATGTAAAACAACAAACCAAATCCCGAGTTCTCCTATTCCAAATGCTAGGCTGCGGAAAACAACGATCCTCTCGATCCTCACTCATCAAATCCTGGTTCCTCCCCAAACTTCTTTACGGAATTGAACAAACATCATTAGCAACAGATAACTTAACAAAAACATTACCACAAAGCCATAAAATTCACCAACGGAGCTTTCGTGACAAGCCCTACCGACATAATACTTTGCGAAAGCGGACTACTCCCACTAAAACATGTTATCACTTACAATAGATAATAGCTGCAGCGGTAAGATCAATAGAAAAAGATATACAAGCACACTCCTTCATACAAAGAGTTAACAATGAACTTCAACAAATAACCTCAGAAAGTCTGCCTAAAATCATATAATTACCTCGCATTGGACACCGACGCTGGGATTAGACTGGTCGGTAATGCTCAAACTCAGATCTTGCGTAAACACAACAACTAAAACAAACACTGAACACAACTTACCACGATTATCATCATATATTCACTGACGGATCGGTTGCAAAAAAATGTGGATGTGGATTTTTCCTTCTATAGACGCATGTGCCATCAAACTTCCTAAATACACCTCAAAATTTTTAGCAGAAGCAAATGCCTTTTCCATTGCAGCAGAAGAAGGACTACGAGAAGATAAAAACAATGTTCTATTCACGGACAGCGCAAGCGTCTTAATTGCTCTAGAAAGTGATCGCACTCATCGATCACACTCATCGAGGAGTTTAGACGTGTTTTTGCGCCGCTCTTGCTTTGCACTTTGGACTGGTTGTTTTTGCGTGCGTGGATCGTGAATTGAGGAGTCACCGTTGAAACGGATTGTTGCTACTGTTAGTGAGCTTGCTGTTCCTGCATTCAAGTGAATTTCATTCTGTTAAAGCTCCTAATTTGCTGTGCGTTCGTGCGTTCGGTTGCTGTTCGCCATCTCTTGATGGTGTCGTTGCCCCGAGACCGCTCTCACTACTACACCTCACGCATTGCGTAGAACACTCTCTCTCTCACCGCAATGGATTGTGCCATCTGCTCTTCTACCATCACCAAGGATCCTGTTCTCTGCTGTGGAAATTTGCCTTATTCGAAATGCAAGGCTGCGTTTCATCCAGAATGCATTAAAATTGCTGCAGCTTGTGTCAAAGAGATGGCCCGTAATCGTGGCCTTTGCTGGATGTGTGAAAAGTGTCGTGAATCTAGAGCCGACTTCGTTTCTTTTATTTCTGGTTTGATGAGCGATCTGAAAAATGAGATGAGAAATGAACTGTTTCACGAGCTAGATAAAAGGTTCACTCACTTGCCTTCATCCAAACTACCATCCACTAAACCTACAAATACAGCTACAAGTGCACCAAAGCAAACTGGTATCCCCACTACAGGTTTATTAACCGTTAACGCATACCACAATGGTCCTGACAATATAGAGTCATCCACGCCTGAATCCGTTAAACTAGACACTATTTCACGCACACACCCATCAGAGCGTACCGAAACGTCGATCACTGAATTCTCTCACCCAGCTCTTCACATTGGCACTTCTAACGACTTAACCATGAACAGCGCTATACAGTTTATACCAGCACTAGAATAAAAAACATGGATTTTTATTACGAGGGTTGCACCAAAAGTTACCGAAGAAAGCATGAAAACATTTATTCAAGGGAGATTGAATTACACTAACTGTTCCGTGAAACATATTTTGCGCAACGGCCGCGATCCAAACGCTCTCACATACATATCATTTGAAGTTGGTGTCCCTTCTGAACTAAAAGAGATCGCGCTCTCTCCCACGGCTTGGCCGTGTGGTTTTGTTTACAGAGAGTTTAACTTTCGCCCACGCGCTCCCAAAATATCCACACCATATTCGGGATTCACCTTACCTGCACCGCTTTATCCTCAATCAGCTGTTCGGGGACCTGCGAAAACAAACTACTCACCAGGACATGAATCTCACCAACACTATCACATCACCGCAGCCGACTACTTCTTACTCGATCTCTGCTGCGGTTACACAAACAAACGCTGCATCAACAACAGAACCGCAAATAAACATTGATGGCAACTCTTCCGGATCACCTTTTTTACACAAACAATAACGTGTCCGCGCCGACACGATGTTTCACTAAAGGATCCTTTCTATATCTTCTATCAAAATGCTAGAGGTTTACGCACAAGAAATACCGAATGCTTTACCAGTACAGCTATTTCCGAGTGGGATGTGATCATTCTCACCGAAACCTGGCTCACCGATAGTTACCCATCTTCTCTATTGTTTGACAGCCACCGCTACAATACCTTCCGATTGGATCGCTCTGCCATAAATAGTGATAAATTTATTGGTGGAGGAGTTCTCATTGTCACGAATATCAAATATGCGGCTTCGCTGTGCACTACTAATACATCATCAATTGAGTGTCTTTGGGTGCGTGTAAAAGTTTTGGATGTTTCCCTAATCATCGGCTCATTCTACCTCCCTCCTGACCAAGCTGCCAACCCCGATGTTATAAATACTTTCTGTACTACGCTACATGAAACTAGGGAAAAATATAAAGACGATCATTTGATTATTCTCGGAGATTTCAATCAACCCTATCTTAAATGGATTACTCGGAACGATTTTCCTTCGCTTGACTTCAGCAACTCCCGAATACATCCTACCTGCCAAATTCTCCTCGATGAAATTAATTTGGCCGGCCTTCAGCAAGTTAATTCAATCACCAACTGTAACAATACTATACTTGATTTAATTTTTGCGGATGACCAGACCGTTGAACGATTGAGCCCATTAGAACTGAGTTTAGAATACATAGTTGAACCTGATCCACATCACCCTGCTCTACTTACCAGCTTCATGGTTCCGCAACAGAATTTGTCGTCTTCTGAGTCCCCAGAACGGAGAGATTTGAACTTTAGACGTACGAAATTTGATGAATTAACAATAGCGCTAACTCAAACCAATTGGGAATTATTAAAGTCTAACCACGATATCAACGATAGCGTGTTAAGCTTCACAAATCATCCAAATGGATTATTCGAACAGTTTGTTCCCTGCTTTAATCCTCCATCGAAACCACCGTGGGCTAATAATGCACTAATAATAAAGCGTCGCCAAACGCCGGAGATCTAATGCCCAACAAAAACTGCGCAGTCTTCGAAACAGCACCAACCAAGCAAACTTTGCTCGCGCTGCTCGGATTTACAAACAGTTAAACCGTTTTGCGTATGCTGACTACGTTAGAAAGATCGAATTCAGATTCAAAAAGGATCCACTAGCATTCTGGAAATTCATACGAAATAAGAAATCCTGCGACCGTCTTCCAGCTGTAATGAACTTCAAGGGAAACATAATTTCGGGTGAAGATGACCTCTGCAAAGGTTTTGCAGAACATTTCGCTTCCGTGTACACCTGCAATTCTCCGAAACCTCTCAACCTATCTTCAGCACTTTCCGCAATCAACGACGCAGTTGACTTATCCACATCTATTATCAGTCAAGATGAAGTCGATGCTGCCATATCGCAACTGAAGCTTTCGTATGCCTCTGGGCCGGACAACATTCCCAGTGCAATTCTTATTCACTGTAAGGCTGCTCTTTTGCCTATTCTGACTCAACTTTTCAACAAATCCTTACAGTCGAAATGCTTCCCGCAAATATGGAAATCTTCTTACACGTTTCCTGTCTTTAAAAAAGGAGACAAATCTGATATATGTAATTATCGCGGAATCTCTATGTTATGTGCTTGTAGTAAGCTGTTTAAAAAAGTTATGTTCCACATGTCCTACGCTTTCCTGCCTGTTATATCTGTTATGCAACACGGCTTCATGCCTAAACGTTCGATTGAAACTAACCTGCTTCATTTGCTTCAATTTTGCTACTCCAATATTGACAAGGGCCTCCAGGTTGATGTCATTTATACCGACTTCTGCGCTGCATTTGACAAGGTCAACCACTACTTATTGCTTGCTAAATTATTAAAATATGGTGTACACTCAAATTTTTAGCATGGTTAGAAAGCTACCTAATGAACCGTTGCATTAATGTAAAAATTGGAAAAACTTTTTCTGACCCTTTCTGTAACTTTTCTGGTGTTCCCCAAGGAAGCATATTAGGGCCATTATTATTTATTATATTTATTAACGATATTGTGTTTGCTGTTCCCAACGTCAATGTTTTACTGTATGCAGACGATCTTAAGATGTTTCTTGCTGTTGAAAATTCAAATCACTGCGAAATACTTCAAGATTCCGTAAACCGTTTTTTGACGTGGTGCCATGATAACGAAATGTTTGTGAATGTACAAACATGTAACTGCATTAGTTTCTCTAAGAAAAGGATTCCAATAACTTTTAATTACAAAATAGGTCAAGACAGTGTGCCGCGTGTGACAGTGTGAGTTCGTGATTTAGGAATAATGTTAGACAGTAAACTTATATTATCGTGCCATTTCCACACAATCGTCTCAAAAGCATTAAATATGTTAGGTTTTATTCTACGTGCTTCTTCCGACTTTAAAGATCCTTTCTGTCTTAAATCGTTATACTGTGCCCTAGTCCGTCCTATACTAGAATTTGCTTGCGTTGTTTGGAGTCCAAACCAAGTGACCTATATAGACATAATAGAAAAAGTTCAGAAAAAGGTGACACGCGCTATGTTTTATCGTCTTCCTTGGTCAAACCAAATGCCACGCCCCCCGTACCATGTCAGGTGTCAGTTATTTGGTCTCGAAACTTTAGAACACAGGAGAAAGTATGCTCAATGAATTTTCATGCATAAATTATTAAATGGGCTTATTGATGCACCTGAAATTTTAAATCTGATAAGTTTTTCTGCACCTACTAGGGATCTTAGAAGCAAGTCTTTAATCAGGATCCCATTTCGATCTTCTTCATTTGGCGCTAACGACCCTTTAATTAAAATGTGTGACAGCTACAATAGACTTGAATCATCTGCAGATTTTCATATCCCTGTTTCTCACCTTCGTCAGTTGTAAAGGGCTGTTATTTAGGCCTATTGCCCGATAACGTAAATAAATTAATAATAAATAATAATAATAGATAAATAATAAAGTGGCAGATCTAAAGATCCTCACATCCAAAGCCTTGAAGAAATAGCTATATCTTCAACTTCTCTGGTCACCTTTTGCTGGGTTCCAAGCCATCAAGGCATTATGGGCAACGAAAAAGCCGACAAACTCGCAAATATTAGCAGGTTAAAACCCCTATCTCCAACTTTCTCTCCAAAAGTGATTTTGTTAACTGGGTCGAAATATTAGTCGCATGGACTGGGAAAAATATTGGCACAATCTACAACAAACACACCTAAGAAAAATTAAAATTAATACATTACCTTGGAAAGATACCCTATCTACCAGAGACCAACGAGTTCTATCCAGGCTTCACACTGGTCGCACTCGGTAAACCCATGACTACATATCAGAAAAAAACAAACCTTACATCTTTGCAGCTACTGCGGAATAACAATCACAGCCACCCACATATTAACAGAATATCTCAGCTCAGAATAGCTTGAAGCTCAAATGCTCAAAGTCTCTATAACTATGTCTCTCATATTTCCAGTTAGCTGACCTATATACGGTCAGCAACTTAATAGTATTATGTAAGAGAAAATCAGAACCTAAATAAATTTAGCGCATTTAAACACCAACCACAGAATATATAACTTCAACTTGGCTTTAAATAAGTCGTACATATTGGATATTGGCTGATGTTTGATGGTGGTATTACTACGAAAAAATCAGGAGTGACTCCAATTTGGACTTCCCTGAAGGGGCTCAGATAGTTGGGTTCGCCGATGACTTGGCGATTCTAGCGGCAGGAACAACGCCAGAACACGCGGCGAGAATTGCAGAGGAAGCAGTGGAATTAGTGCACGCGTGGATGAGACAACACCATCTGCAGCTGGCTCCAGAAAAGACGGAATGCGTTATGATATCCAGCCTCCGCCGAGGGCATCCTGAGATACCAATGCGAGTGGGTGGAGTTGAGATTCGCTCCAAGCAGGCGATTCGCTACCTGGGGGTGATGATTCATGACCACCTTTTGTGGCGACCGCACGTGAAAATGGTCGTGGACAAGGCCAGTCGCGTGGTGAGGGTAGTGACCAACGTCATGAGAAATCACAGCGGGCCCCAGGTAGCCAAGTGGAGATTGCTCGCCGGAGTGTCGGAGTCAATCATCCGCTACGGTGCACCCATCTGGGCTGAGGCCACGGAACGCCAGTGGTGCCGGCGGATGTTAGCAAGTGCCCAACGACACCTGGCGCAGCGAGTGGTGAGCGGATTTCGCTCCATGAGCTACAGCGTTGCTGTACTCATGGCCGGGCTCATTCCACATCACCATCTGATAAGGGAGGATGCTCGATGCCACCAGCGATACCTCGCCGACACAGAGGCGAGTCGAATGGTCATCCGACGCGAGGAACGTGCTGTGACACTTGCGGCATGGCAACGGGAGTGGGACGCGAACGCTGCAAATCCAGGAGCCAGCCGCTATGCACGTTGGGCACACCGCCTGATTCCCGATGTGCATTCATGGATGGTACAGAAGCGGGGTGAGGTGGATTTTCATCTTGCCCAGATACTCTCGGGACATGGATTTTTCCGAGAGTTTCTGCACGTCTGCGGCTTCGCTCCATCTCCAGAATGCCCGGAATGCACAGGCTCGGTCGAGTCAGTGGCTCACGTGCTGTTCCAATGTCCGAGATTTGTAGAAGTCCGGCGCGACCTACTGGAGCTGGGAACGGACGGTCCCATTACCGAGGAGAACATCGGGCGGAGGTTGCTGCAAAGTTCAGATTCTTGGACCCGAATCAAGGAAGCGGCACAACGCATAACCACAGTTCTGCAGCTGCGCTGGAGAGAGGATGAGGCAGCGATGAACGCGCTTATCAGTTCCGCCTCCGAAGAGGCGACAGTCAACGCAGAACAGGCGCAGGACGAGGCTGCAGTACGACGAGCGGCCCGAAACCGTCAAATAAGGGCCCGTAGAGCTCGGCTACGCGCGGAGCAGCTTGGCGACATGGAACTGGCGTCCGCGTTACGACTTTTGTACATGCCAGCAGCCAGCGATGCAGCACCAGCCGAAGCCACACCAGCACCAGTAACAGCAGCAGTAGCACCACCGACACCACAACGCAACCGGAGGCGAACGCAGAGAAGGGTCGGACAACAACAACTATCCGACAGTCGGCTGCAGGGTCACACAGCGCAACTTACTGTGGAAATGGACCAGCGCCAAGCTACGGTGACACCATCGTCACCGCCACCATCGGGCGAGAGACAGGAGAGGCGTACTGGCCTAACACCAGAAGAAGAAGCAGCCGTTACCGCTCAAGTAACATCAGGGCGCTAAGAGAGCTGCTCTAGGCACAGAGGATGACTCCCACGCGAGTAACGGAAGGGCTTAAGCTAGGTCAAAAGGTTTTTTTTCTCATAAAGGATGAAGGCACAATAGTGTATAAATGCGTAATAATAATAATACTAATAATAAAAAAGGAAGGTCCAATCGGACGGTCTTATCCGGTGGGTAAATCCCTAACGGGTAACCCCCATCGGAAGGTGTGCGCAGTTGTATGTTAACTATGTAAATTTTTTGACAAATAAACTGCGGATACATTAAAAAAAAAAAAGGAGTGACTCCAATCGGCATTGAAGAAGTAACATTTCAAGGTCGGAGCCGTTCGGAGCAATCCGGACCCGACTGACAAGATGCAGGCAAAGAAAATGGTGAGAGCGTTACATTGGCTCCCAATCGTTCATCCTCCTCTAAATCTCAGACACGAAGCAGATTATGCATCATGTACTTTCTCTATCTTCCTGGTGCAGTAGGTTCTACTGAGCAGTGGCGGATTTAACGGTAAGTAGACTGAGGACCCCGTCGGTTTTGGGGCTCCGTGGATGGTCCAGCATATACAACAGTGTTTACAGTATTCTCATCGAAAGCCTCAGTGCTCGATAGGGGCCCCCACTTATTTTACCACCTAGGACCCCCGACACACTCAAGCCGCCACTGCTGCTGAGACAAACTACAGAGATTATAAGAGCAAAAAGGCTGCGTTCGAAATAGATAAAAAAGTTTACAGTTGAAATGTAACGCTTCGCAACCCTTATTTTTTTGGTCGACCAATTTCGTTCCACCAATTGATGCAAGTTCTACAGTGTAAACCAACAATTTAATATTAATTTAAAAGATATTTTAACCAAGAAGCTTAATCGTAAAAAAATTATGTACAATTGACATTCTTTTCTTATTGACATTTCCAAAATTTCCTCAAAAAAAAAAATACCCACCGGATGACCGTTGCTCTAAATCCATCACTGCTGCTTATACGAGTGTTATTTATAGTCCAGTAGGTGATCAGTGCACGGCGATCCAAAATGAGACCGATGCTGCTAACCACAATAGAAACAAGAGTGTTCTTTCTCTCTTTTTTCAAGAGTCCATGATAACGATGGTTAGTTAATCGTACTCGAAATTCAGTCCATATTCGCGAGAACATCCAGCTGTTCTGTGGCGTAGGTCTAGCATAATGATCCCATCTCTCATTCAAAGGTGATCAAAGGTTTTACTATCAGATGCTTGGTACGTTTAACTAAAAATAACACGTACGTCTCAACGAACGCGATGAATTATCAATCAGTCTGGATTGTGCCTCATCTTGAAGATGACAGCGTACATTTGTGTGTTTATAAGTGTTTTAATTTTAGTTACAACACTGCATTGTAAGTTTCAGTCTATGAAAAGTATTCTTGGCGATTCTTACAATTCATTATATTTTTTTTTTGTTAGACTCTGACGCTTACTGGCGTAACGATCTCAAACATGAAGCTATAAAAGGTAATTAATTGACCAAAAGATCATTATTACAAAGGTGCTTAATATTGATGCCTATATCAGGATTAAAACAAGAAAACATTTTAAAACGACATAAGAGGCAAGAAGTTTCTCATGCAACTGCAGACGACAAAGAAGGATTGCAGCTGGAGTTTCCACATATAGTTCCTGTAGCACTTGGTGGTGGAGGACGTGGTTGCCTAGGGGTATTGCTGTCTGAAAATTTTGTCGTTGGATCAGCGCACTGTCTACACTCCAGGTAGTTTATCAAAAATCATAAATAATAATGTATGTCATTCATGAAACTAATTTATTATACAAATATTTTTTTTACGTTTGAAATATTTTGCAGCACTTCTGTATCAGTCCATGGAGAACTCGTTAATGTCTCAAAAATTATTATTCACCCTATGTACAACGCACGTAAAAAAAATTATGATATTGGATTATTGAAGCTCGCGGCAAACGTGAAGTAAGAGTATAATCACTGTTTTGTCTAAAAAATCAATGCTCATTGCTCTCCCAATTTCTGTTTAGTATACAATCAACTGTTGTACCGGCCTGTCTATGGTTGGATGATAATATAAGCATTGCCAATGTTAAATTGATTGGAACAAATGAATTTTTTGGTAGGTAAATCCTAGAACCGTAGAGTTTTACTTTCCTTTCATCAATTCAAACTTCATTGAATTTAAAATTCATTTCATAATTTCACTACAAAACTAAATATATCATATATATATATATATATTACAATGTCACACGGCAGATGAGAACTACTTAAAAATAGTTGTCATGAGTGCTACAACCAGGAACTAACAAGGATAATGAACTTGGAAAGTGTTGTTTTTGGACAGAAATTTTGATTACTGCATGCTTAGCATCTTGATAGCTGAATGCCAATTATCATAGATTAAAATCGAATGAAGAAATAGCAATCGTAAATAATATAATTTTATGTTGCATCAGTTCAGCAACTTTAAATCCGTAGAAGGTTTTCTCTTCAAATTTGTCCACAATTGACAAAATTATTACGAGTTGTTGCAAGCGAAGATTATTTGCCTTCTAACACCTACATGCATCCATAACCCATACCAGCATATAACTTCGATCAAAGCTGTAAAAGCGCGCTCACCTATTCCGAGCAGTGTCGGGCACTGTACTCGTTTACAAGCAACGAGAGTTACAGCATTGCATTTAGATTTCTTTCAAAGAGTTTTCTTTGCTTAATTTTTATCTCCAAAAAATGTTAAAAGAACAATAGCATAATTCATAATGTATCGAACATAGCAACAGTACTGTACCTTCACCAATGCTTAAATGATCACATAATTGCAGGTTATCATTCAATATGCCATGATCTTTTACAGACGTCTCTAAGATTATTTCGATACCAGTAAATGTTCCTAATGGCTTCTGAATTTTCTACAACGAGAATATGAAGAGACGACACAGCATGTCAAAAGAAAAAGCACTACTACTACTAATTGGACGATCTTTTATTTTTTATAGGTATCAATTTGCCGATCGAACACTAAAAACTTTTACATTCGGCAAGTTTGTTCAACATTTTTTCTCCGATTGCTTGCAGATACAAATTCTATAGTGCAGACCACGAGGATCACACTAAAAAATGCCGAAAAATGTCAACCATACCTCAATTATATCTCGCTACTCACTGGATTCTCACTTACAGTACATCAGATGTGTGTCTTTTACGAATTCGAAGAACACTGGGTATGTATAGCTATTAGCTATGCCGAAACGCATAGTACTCTTCTTTGGGTTTTTGTACCAAACATTGTAATCACCTCGAAAATATTTGCATTACCCTATGGTTTTATTTTGCTCATTATTCCTATATTTTTAGCGGTGGAAAGGTGGACTAGTTTATGTGGATTTAATTTATGAGAACCACATTGTTCCATTTGTTATTGGAAGTGCCTCGTTTGCTCCGATTCGTGGTTTACATAGACTACATGGATTTAGCAAACTGTCCAAATTTGTTGACTGGATATCCAAAATCATGCGCGAGGAAGGGGCAGATGTATCGTTTGAGCCGTTGATTTGTGCCAAGCGCCATTTAGAATATCGACGTCAAATTAACAACACAACATCATTCGAGCCGAACATCGCTGTTGACACCACGGTATCCATTCACAGCCACCCCGATGCACCTCACACAAAGATTTGTGTAGGAGTATTGATAAGAAAAGATGCCGTGATCACATTGGCACAGTGTGCGAGCAATTTAATGTGAGTATTAGGTTGGAAACTCATCGATGACGGTTTCGATAAATCGTGCTAATCTAATGATCTCTTTACAGGTCTTATACTTCCAGAGTAGTTTTAGCCGATGGGTCATTCATTGCGATCCGAGATATCATTATTCATCCCGACTACTCGGACGATTCTCTCTACAGTAATATAGCCATTTTAAAACTTGTCTCGCAAGCATCTGTTACTCCTATCGAAATAGCACCATATTACTCAAAACATGATAAAATAACATTATACGCTAGTGTGATCAATGGCGACCAATCAAAAAGTAAGCAGAATTGAGATAATTTATCGAACAGCATATGATCATGCATTTTATTTTATTTTACAGATAACAAGTTCTTTGCCGTCCATGGACTTAACGTGCGGTTCAGTTACGAATGCAACCCGTCGGAAGAGCATCATTCTCGACTTTTGAAAGGATTGCATCCTGAACATATGTGTCTACAGAACAATCATACGCTTGTTCCGGGTAGCTGCGAGGCACACCCAGGTTCAGCTGTATTTTGGTATCATAATGATAAAAAATACTTGCTGGGGTTGTACATGCATGGGGAAAATTGTGGCTTCGGAGATCAAGCGCTCGGTCTGTATGTGTATGCATACAATGCATGGATCCATTCAGTTATTGAAACACCATCGCAACATTCTCTGGGCTACGTTTTTCCATTCTTAAAAACATCGGACGAATGTTCTTACCCAGATGGTGCGACAGGTACTTGCGTAAGCCATATAAACTGTCCCAATATATCGAAAAGAGCTGGAAAAAGTTTACCAATATTTTACTGCAGTAGCAGAGCAATTGTGTGTTGTCCTAGACATTTGGAAGCACAGAAGGAAGAGGAACATGTAAGTCAATAGCAAATGTGGTGTTCGATAAAAACATTTCATTGAATCTTTTCTATACTACTTTCAGGAAGGAATAGCGTTTGCTTTCTACCGTACTGTGTAAAAATGTCATCGATGTACATATATATATATTTTTTTGTACTACGTATTATTTGAGTGTGGTGTAATGAAGTTTCTAGAGTCTAGACGAATTTAACGACAACACTGCACTTGAAGTGTGACAAAACAACAGATGCACAGTCGAGATTCGGGACAACGTGAATCGGATTGATCATTTCGTTTTCCAAATACAACTGGAACGTTGCTACCCAGCAAATTTTGTCATCCGACATCAGTAATGTTTTTTACTGAAGCGGTTCAGTAATAGAATATTTAACTGATTTTGAGCGTAAAGGTCATGTTTTTACTGATTTTGTTTTCAGTGAAATAATTTGCTGGATGCATTTTAGTAATACGCATTTTACTGATAATCAGCAAAATAAGCGTCAAATCAGTCGTTTTACGGGATATCAGTTAAACAAATGACTCAAAATGCAGCAAATCATTCTGTCAAATTGACCTGTTAGTCAGAACATCCACACAAATCCATGCGGTGCTCGCTTGCTTGTGATGTGAAAAAAAGTTGATTTTGGTAGGCGCTTACAGACACCCTGGTGAAATTTCAGGTGAAATTTCGGCTTACGGGACTAATATCAAACAATTGACAGCCGTGTTGGTGTGTCAAATATTTGCTACAATTAACAATGCCTGATGAAATTTCGTTGAGTCTGTGAGCGCTTACTGAACCACCATAACTTGTTGCGGCAAAATACAGTTTAAAAACTGTATTATACATCATAAAACATGGATGAACATAAATTGAGAGACTGCCAATTGCTGCGCATCAATAAAATACTTAATTTGGAATAAATATTTCACTTTTCAATAATAATAAACTTTTCAGTAATATGCTAATGGCATTACTTTGATTGCAGTAAACGAGCTGTCATTTTGGTGAGCACCCAAACTTACTGAATGATTCAGAAAATATTATTTTTACTGAAAGGATTACTGAATCTTCAGCTCAAAAAAATTCAGTTAAATTCAAGGCCCAGTAAAAGTTCAGTTTGCTGAGGTTTTCTATGTCTATGGGTTTTTACTTTACTATCTGTGGTATCTCACTCAAATTTAGCTCATTTGATACATAGATTATCTGGAAAAAGTTAACACAACCTGCAAAAATATGGTCGATACTGTATTTTTAACTTAAATTAAAAAAAACTCCTTCTATCAACAAGCCCGATC
This sequence comes from Anopheles coluzzii, assembly GCF_943734685.1. Taxonomy (NCBI): domain Eukaryota; kingdom Metazoa; phylum Arthropoda; class Insecta; order Diptera; family Culicidae; genus Anopheles; species Anopheles coluzzii. The sequence continues at coordinate 62,060,456 of NC_064671.1, read as the reverse complement.
TCTTTCCCGTTGACTGGATGTCCCATATTTCATTGACTTTTGCCAGTAGTATTCTTCTTCTTCTTCTTCTTTGGCAAAGCAACCGCTGTTGGTCAAGGCCTGCCTGTACCCACTGGTGAAATGAGCTTGGCTTTCAGTGACTTATTGTTACCATAGCAGGATAGTCAGTCCTACGTATGGGGGCACGGTCTATTCGGGACTTGAACCCATGACGGGCATGTTGTTACGTCATACGAGTTGATGACTGAACTACCAGACCTAGTACCTAGTGCCAGTAGTACAGCCGATCAAAGATGATAATGATGAACTCATTGGGGTATAGTTTCTATAAACATGTGTTGCGAAAATTCTTTAGTTTTACAAAGTTGAAGTCGAGTGCACACCCACTTTTAAGGTGAAAAGGTTTCTCTAGCCAACTCAACATTGATAGCTTCATTTCTAATCCTTAAAATCGCAATTCAACATTGTCAAATGTATGTCGAACATACACAAACCATTGACAGATCATTGGAGTTTCCATTATTATTATTCAAATGTATTTTACAGGATTGAATTGTTTGCTTAAGGTGAACTAGAGGAACCTTATATCAAGCAATCATTTACGATTCACTTCGGCTGAACGGAATTTCAAATAAGAAAAAAAATCATGCTTTATATTCCCGACAGAATTAAAAATAAATTATAATGAAAATCTAAGCATAATATGATAAAATACTGTGGTTTTCACGTTGATAACTACCACAACAAAAGATTCCAATGTACTTCAAGGATTCTGAACCTGAGTAATATTATTTATTGAGGAAATTACAATGGGATCGTATTGAAACACAACTGCTAAGAATGACTCCTGGATAAAAACAAAGAGTTTTGAAATTACTTGTTCGAAACAGAAACTTATATTTGCTCTGTTGGCAGTGTTGGAGTAATATCTCGCTGAAACGGGGTGGATCCGAAGAAGGTTAACATACACACTAAAAAATATTTCATGAGCTCAGTTAAAAATATTGCCGAAATCAATCAGCTATAGCCCACTTTACTGATATCTCAGTTAAAATTTCACAATTGTCGACAACGAGTTTTACAAATAACCGAAAATTCAGTTGACTTTATTTTTTACTAAATCACGGCAAAATGGTTTACCAAGCTCGTTCTTTAACGATGCTGTCACCGATCTCAAGTGTCAAAATGACCGATATCTCGGTTTAATTATTTTGTTTGTCGAGATTCGGTAATCGATCTGTCATTCGCCTTGTTGTTTACATCGTGTGCAAAGGAAACAAAGTTTGATCGAATCATAGTATCAATGCAGCAAAAATTTCACATTCAGGAACTACATTATGTAAGATACTACGATCTTTCTGCAGCGGTGGAAGTTTCTTATGTGCTGTAGTTACAAATAAATGTTTCTGTCCAGAATAAATCGATGTTACCGGACGTTGAGTGCTATTGTTACATGCCATTAAAACGATGCAACAGTTTTAGGCTATAAAAAACAATTACTAGCGATATCCGACAATCTTCCAGTTTATTGGAATTTTTGTTTTCCCAAACCGAAATCTCAGTTATACACGTATTCTGTCATTGGTCATTATTAGACGAGATTTTCGGTTAAACAGATTTAATAAGGCTATGATAGCCGAGATCTCAGTTGTGCAAATCTCGGTATTTTTTAACCGAGAATCGGCAAAACATTTTAAGAGTGTAAGCTATCCACACCCAACTCCTACTCAATACGTCCCCGTCGTACAGAACAGTAACATGTTTCTCAATTATCCAAGGTTGGGAATACGGGGAAACCCAACCCCTTGAGCGGATGGGTTGCATGGTTCAATTGAGAGAAGGGGTAGATGATTGTTCTCCATGACTCTGGGAGTGACTGGTCTCCATGTTAGGAGCGGCTCCCCGCCAGCGTATGCCTTATCCCGAAGGGCTACACTGGTTTCTCTAGTCTTGGCTCGCTGCAGGACTCTAAAGAGCCAGCGAGCGTAGGCCCTACGACGAGACTGGGGGTTAGGGGAGAGGCCTTGCAAGCCACCCTCGCAAAAAATGTATTGCAACGAAAAGTCAACGAGAAGCAATACCATATCGGACCAATCGATTCAGACCCACGCACCGAAAAAGAACCGAACCCTCTCATCGGATGTAAAGACCCGAATTGCGCTCGAAATAGTAACACTTCTGGCGGTATGCTGGAAAGGCCGTAGCAACTGCACGATCTACTAGAGCGGTGCAGAGACGCTCGAGCTCGGTACTGCGTTCATGGTGCTGGGTGCGATGCAGCAGAGAGTGATCGAGTGGTGGCCGGTCAATGAACGGATGTGCAGGTTGAGGATTTGTGACAGATTCTTCAACCTGAGCATTATTAATGTGCACAGTCCGCATCTTCTATACGCACCTGGAGAGGGTTTACGACCGCTGTCTAAAACATGATGTGAAGATCGTTATCGGCGACATTAATGCACAGGTCGGACAGGATCAGCCAAATAATCCAACCACCGGAAGTTTCAGCGTCCACCAGCCGATAAAATGTGCCTCCTCCAAGTGTTTAGGGCAATACGAAACGCTGTTTCATTACACGTTTGTCCTTGGTTCAAGCCGGAATTCTGCAAAATAAGTAGCGAACTTGCACCTGCCACTGGACGCCAATTATAAACAAAATAATGTCAAAATAATAGCACGGTGAAAAAGGGAGGCTTTGGTCTGTGCAATAAATAGGATCGAAGTACTCTCTTTGTTCCAAATATTAAACACAGTGGCGGATCTAACGGAAGGCGGACTAGGCGGTCGCCAGGGTCCCCGCCGATTTGGGGTCCCCGTAGATCGCTAATTTATAGTATGCCGTATGTATTACATGTCCCGAGGATGGCGAATCATTTGCACCCTCCCCCCTCTCCACGCCTGTGAGTGCCTGTGACTGATTATCGTAGGGTCCCCCCGACGGTATTTCAAGCTCCATCTCTACCAAGTTCAATGCCAGTACTAACCCCCCCCCTCCCCTCTCCCTTTAAAACACCATTTACTATTTACAGGAGGTTTCAACTTGTCTTATCGCCTAGGGCCCCCGATACCCTCAATCCGCCGCTGATTAAACAGTGGATTAAAATAAGTGTTTTCTACAAAAAGTTCACATTTTTGCAACCAAATCGTTCGATTCGAATCGATTTAAATCAAAATATACAGTTTAAGTGGTTCATAGAGCGAAATATACATAATTTAGTAAAGTACAATTCTTAGCGGTTTAGCTAAGAAATCTATTCGTTTTGGTCAAAATCAGTCGACATATTTTCATTTGTGCTTAAAAAATCGAAAAAGTGCTCATTTAAAAAAAATAATTAGTAGAATATGCGGCAGAAATACTCAACATTAAAGGAAAAATGCTGGCTTCCACCAATGTGTATTTTGGATAAACAACCATTTATAGGCAGTGTGCAATAATTGGGAGGTGTGCAACAATTGGCAAATTACCCCAGGGCCAATCAGTCTGCTGAGTAATAGACATAAACAAGAGCAAGAGCTGGTTTTATTTGTAAGATTTCCCTGGTTCTCCTGGATCCCACAAACAGTTGCCTGTTGCAGTATCGCACATTTACTCTGCAGCTCCCGTACATTTTTTAGCAATCATACAGTGTGTGTACGTTGATAAGATTTTGAGCACAGAGTTATTTTATAGCTATATTTCGTTATTTTATGGTGCTAGTTTATGATCTTTAAGGAACTCTCAATTGTTCAATATCGAGGAAGTCTTTATGTTAATCAAATGCTAAATCTTTCAATCAAATTGGATGCCTTTTTGATAATAATGTACGCATAGTCAAATTCATAGCGTAGGAAAAGGTAGACCAACACTTAACAATTGAAACACAGTTTCTGCATCGTACCCCAAAGCAGGAAAAGTTTAAATATTACAACCCAAAACATGAACAATGCAATAAGGCCCACCGTTCTTGTAAACAACTAACTAGTTGTTCTTGTAAACAACTCAAATGAACAAACCTAACTAGGTGAAAACAATAACGTTAAATCAGACCAAACATCTAAGCCGGAACCAAATGTAATATACCGACAACCTCCCATCAGCACAAATAAAACCGCCACCGATCATGGCGGATTACATTCAATCGGGCTGTCGGAATAGATACACTTCCAACATTTATCAACTTCACGTTTCAAGAGTTTGTAAATGTCCACCTACCCAAAGTAAGGCCAACAAGCTCTATCGTTTTCAGTAATGGGAAACCCTTCCGGATTCTCTTAATCCAAACTAGACCAGGAGTATCCAAATTTTTCAGTTTGCGGGCCACATTGCTTCACAATCAACGTTCTTGGTGTCCATTTTGACTCTACATTCATAATGAGTGGCAGTTCAAATCTTGTTTGAATAAGAAAATACTTATTGAATATACCAAATTTCTACAGCTTTTGTTTATTGAATCTTGATTTTCGTCTTTCAGTAGTAAAAATTTAAATTTTGATTAATTAGTCAGAAAAGAAAGCTATTTAAGGTTTGCACAGTCATCGCGGGCCCAAGGGCTGTAGTTTGGAAACCCCTGGTCTGGACGATTACGATTCGATCAGTCCGCTTCAAAAGATTTGAACTTCAGTAAACAAAACATAAACTTTTCTTAAAGATTATTGAATGCCAGTTTCAAGTGAATACATCTGTCTAAACATTGCTGAGATATATTCGACTGTAGTAGTGCGTGCGATTCCCTGTATAGTTTATGGGTTTTCTCTTGATCCCATAAACAGCTGTCTGACTGATAGGAACCATATATGTAATGAGAGATGAATGCAGTCGTCAAAGGCTCTATAAAGAAAAACAATCTCAAAGGCCTATGTATAAACACAACCAACCGATCATTTATTGAGTTTCCACTCAATGAATTCCGAGAAACCATACAGCTGTTGTGCTGGATGCAGTAGCTCTTTAATAACAGTTATTAAACTAGAGTTTTTGTTACAACTTTGGAAACAGGCTCTTTCTTTCACTCACCAATTAGTATGTTTAATGTAGACAAAAAACATTATGTGATTCCGTGTTCAGCGAAAGATTGTCGCATAAATTCGCAAACTTATCCACGATTTCGAACATTCGGGAATAATCGGCCTGATTAATCCGACCATATCATATCGGTAGCGCAGTCTGCTGCTTATCGATGACAGCCACACTGCTTTTCTAATCCAGTGGTTTTGAAACTTTTAGTAGCTTTTCCCCCCCAGCAGGTTGCATTTTGGTTTGCATGCTCCATTAACAAGTTCAAGAGTTAGGGGAGAGGCGAGAAAGGGAGTTGCTGGATAGTCCAGTGTAAGAGAATAACATTATTTTTGGTTATCCAGTCTTACAAATTGTAAATAATTGTCAAAGTATTATTTGTTTTTGTTTTTAACATGCAGCATTTTCTACAGCCCCTTTTCAAGCCTCAACTGCCTGGCAAATCACGGCCCTTGATATTTAGCGCTATAATTACTTGCCCCGCCTTAAGAACGGATTCAAACAAAAACGGTACAAAATTAGTAAAACATGATTTTCTGTTGGTACTAATCTAAAAGTCATACTTCTAGCTTTTGTTTCATTTTGCTCGATCATGCTGAATTTAAAGGGAGTTTTGGACCAGAAATGTTTGGTTTCAACAACCTTTCAGAATGTTCAGTTTCATTTGATTATTAAATTGGTCGTTTTTAATAAAATTAAGAAAGAAAGAAAGAAAGAATAAAATAATTTCTCCTGGGTCCTTGCTCTAATCAAACGTTAATTATAATGATACTGGTTTAAATTAACTCTAAATGATTCCACATTAAAAAAGCTACTTGTTAATTATCTAATACAAAATCCCAAACTTTTGCTCAATAGCTATAAGAAATAAAGTTTATGTGAGAATCATACGCTAATTATTCTAAAATTCTAAAAGTAAATATTTGATGCTTGATTTTGCCTTTAATCTTTTTTTCTGCTTAATCCATCTTGTGAATCACGGGTATGGGCCTTAATGTGTACAATTATTACGCTTTTGTATACGATTTTTTTAGATTGTATATTTCAAGTTTAACTAAAAAAACATTGTATCCTGTAATTAAAGCATATTTGTATGGCATGTTTTTTTGATTGCTGCCCGTGAAATTTACGCAGTAATAAGTACAGTTACTCCCCTTCATTACTCAGCAATGTATAGAGAAACTATGTTTGATTCCAATCCCTGTTTTTCTTAGCCTAGTGCTACTTAAAATATGGCTTCAACAACACCTCGATTCAACACAACCACTCTAAGAGATAACAATGTACAATGTACGGCAAAAAAGAGAAGCGTACATCTCAACCCAACAGCGATAACCATCGAAACAACTGTATTCCTTTTTTGTAGTTGGAGAGTGAATCTTCAAAAGGTACTCATCTTAAGAGGTAGAATGGTAGAACATTCTTCTCCCCAAGATGAGTTATATGAGATTTATCGTGACCCAAAACTCGTGAAGCGGGTTAAGAATCCGATGCGACACACTAAACCACTTCTCGATCTATCCAAAGCTGCCGATGCGCTGTGATGCGTATTACTTCTTGCAGGGTCGTTCGTGTGGTGCACCCTGATTGTTGACGCACATCTGCCACGAATATCCAAACATTCATTGATGCTAGTTGACACTGCATTACATGGTGAGGTGCAGAATAGATCGTTCCCCCATATGTAGGACTGACTATGCTGCTATGGTAACAATAAGTCACTGAAAGCCATGCTCACTTAACTGCACTAGTGAGTACAGGCAGGCCTTGACCGACATCGGTTGTTGTGCCAAAGAAGAAGAAGAGAAAGGAAGGCGAAGGAGGAGTATAATAGGAAAATATAAACTAAGAAAAGAATAACGAATTATAAACTAAGAAAAGAATAAGAAAAAAACTGAAAGGATAAGAAAAGAATGGAAGAACTTCTGTTAGTCGCTTTTCAGCTTATTGTAGCCCTTGCGAAAGTGGCAGTTGCCGAAGGTCTAAAGGACCACCATTTGCGTCCCCTTGCCGTTTACGCCACCTTACAGTTTGTGGACTCTCCACATTGCACCTTACTTGGAGTTTGGTGAAAATTGTCTTGGCTGCCGCGCGGACGGCCTCCCATGTTTCTCGACTGGCACACATCTCCGGCACAATGTTATCCATTATTAGTTAGGAACGGCACCGCTGCTGCATCTCAGTAAGGGCCTGGTCGAATCATGGACAGAGGAACAGCACGTATTCTACGTCTTCCACGGCGTTCTAGTACTGCATGCCTAAGAACCGTAGAACTCTCCGTAGTTTAATGAACAATAAGCTCACCAAAACTGGCAATTTTAATTGCAGTTAAACTAATAAAAATATATGTCTTTTAACATAGTTTAGAGTTTTATCACATTCACGAGCAAGGGCATAGTAGAAAAAACTGCTTCGTAGCAAGTTACAGTGTATGTAACGGTCAATGTAGCCATCAAATTTAATAAGCTCCACTTAAGTCATAATCAATATCAACTGCACTCATTATCATGAATTATGGTCAAAGTTCATTTCCGGATGCGTGGATGCAGTATAAATCAGAAAGCAACAGTTCATTCAACGTGTAACGTACCCTTTGAATTATCAGTCAGTCTTAGTTTTGTCTCTGGTTGAAGATGTCAGCATATATTTCTGTGTTTATAAGCGTGATCGTTTTAGGTTTAACAGCGCAAGGTAAGTGGAAATGTGTTTTTTATTCATTCCCCTCTTTACATCAAGAAAAAATCTTACCTCAAAATCAAGAATCTTCTTTGCAAGTCTTTTGCCGCTTGCATGTAACTTCTCCCGAGTATTCTCGGTAGAGTTGATATTTAAAAAAGTTTATCTGGTTTATATGAAGCATTGGTTATAGTTCTTTCGTAAAGATTAGTGATCCGGAAAAATAAACATTCGCTGGCCATAGGTTTCTGGTGACTGGATAGTGTCGATGCTGGTGTCTATCAGGATACGTTCCGCAGTGTAACCATTGCATTTGGTTAAGATGTAGTAGACGATGATGTCATAGAGGAGGGCTGGATTTATGAAATTATAAAGTGTAGGTATGCCGGGTGTGTTCATCCAAAAACGTGATAGTTCTCTTTTATGGATAGCCTGTCCAGGATATTGTTGTGGTCTTGGTGGTTCTCAAGAAAGAACATAGTAAGGCCGAAGTCAAATGAAGTCTCGGCGTGGAAGAGTGTTATGGTAGCAGGACGGGTTTTAGCGTCCTGCGTTCGCTAGTCGAACTGCTATGTCGTTTTCTTAAATTCCTGTGTGTCCACAGCCAGTCCATGAGTCCGAAGTATTTTTTTTATCGTTCAACCGATTGTGGTAAGTACCAGCACTAGGGACGACTACCGATTTTAATGAATTTGTTGACTGAAGGAAGAGTTGATTATGCCATCATGGAAAAATCGGCATTTGCCCAATGCATAAGGACATGAGGCGGTCCCGTCGTACAGTCGTTAACTCGAACGATTCAATAACATGCCCGTCACGGGTTCAAGCCTACAATGGACCGTCCCCCCGTAGCGAAGATTGACTATCCGGCTGCGTGGTAATGGATTGAGTCTTGAAAGCTTGTATAGGCCGGCATGTCCGCGTAGAACGTTACTCCAAATAGAAGAAGAAGATGATAAGGGCCGATGCTTTGATGTTTTTCTCGATCATTCCTATTGCAGCTGCTACTATCTTGTAGGTTTTGATGTGGTGGAGAGGTTAAAGTCCACTTTCACACAGAAGTTATGGGGCTTGTAATGAATGCCCCGGTAGCGCAGCTGATGGCGGTATGGTAGAGTGGTGCTATTTGTTTTTGAAAATGTTTCTGTTGTGGATACTATTTTGATACCGTAGAGAAGTTTTGGTAGAAGCCAACTGTTGATGATTTATAGCTGTGTTTGAAGGGAGGCGCGACGTTAACCAGTACCCAGTGTATCGATTAGCATGGTGGCTGTTCCTTTGCCATCCTTAATGCCTGCGGAAGGCGATGGACTCTCCCAAAAGGGGGATATTATATACCACTAATTGCTTGTCTTTTTGGTTTTGGTCTTGGTAGTTTCCGTGTCTTCAGTATCTGATGATGAGTAAATTCGTCCGATCTCAATCTTTTTCCAGTGTGTGTGTCATTACAGGGTTTTCGATGATATTATTGATATGTTCATCGAGTTGTTGATTCGTTCGAGCATATAATTGACTCTTTCAGCCTCTCTTGGTCAACTGCTCAGCATGATCCAAATTTGCCATTTCTACACTATGAGCCACTTACGCGGTTGGCTCTCTCCGCTCTATTTACGGACGGGATGCATCATAGCTGACTTCTCCAGCTCAATGGTCATCTTAACACCAGCGGACGCGTTTAAAACCTGGTATTTGTGAATAGTGCTGTTGCTTCTGTTTGCCTTCCGCTAGAACTGTGCCTCATCCCGGTGTTAGCAATTAACGCCTAACATCCTAGGCTTGAGTTGGCTATCCCGGTACCACGAGAGAATTCAGCCGTTGCTGCGCTATCACCACGCCTTCACTACGCGCGGACGGACTTTAACAGTCTTCTACCGATGATCGCCTCGTTCGCAAATGTCTTCGATTGTTCCAATTACGCCAATCTTGATCTCGCCGTAAACGATTTTGAGCGGTTCATGTCGCAAGCCCTTAACGAGTGCACCCCGGTTAAACGACCTAAACGAGACCCTCCCTGGGGTGACCGAACGCTGCGCAGGCTCAAAACGGCTAAGACTGCTGCATATCGTGATTATCTGTTGCGTGTCCCGCATCAATGCGCTATTACAGGGGTTTCGATGATAACAGGTTGGCTGATAAGTCCCCGGTCTGACACATAGATGGCGCCGCTAGTATTAAATTGATATTATTTTTATATAGTACCAACCTTCAAATGATTCGTGTCAAAATTTGACGTCTGTATGTCAATTAGTTTGTGAGACAGAGCGTCTTTTGTCAAGCAACTTTTGTTATTGTGAAAAAAATGGAAAAAAAGGAATTTCGTGTTTTGATAAAATACTGTTTTTTGAAGGGAAAGAATACAGTGGAAGCAAAAACTTGGCTTGATAATGAGTTTCCGGACTCTGCCCCAGGGAAATCAACAATAATTGATTGGTATGCAAAATTCAAGCGTGGTGAAATGAGCACGGAGAACGGTGAACGCAGTGGACGCCCGAAAGAGGTAATACACCCGAGTTTTTGCGTCGATATGTGACAATGGATGAAACATGGCTCCATCACTACACTCCTGAGTCCAATCGACAGTCGGCTCAGTGGACAGCGACCGATGAACCGGCTCCGAAGCGTGGAAAGACTCAAAAGTCCGCTGGCAAAGTAATGGCCTCTGTTTTTTGGGATGCGCATGGAATAATTTTTATCGATTATCTTGAGAAGGGAAAAACCATCAACAGTGACTATTATATGGCGTTATTGGAGCGTTTGAAGGTCGAAATCGCGGCAAAACGGCCCCATATCAAGAAGAAAAAAGTGTTGTTCCACCAAGACAACGCACCGTGCCACAAGTCATTGAGAACGATGGCAAAAATTCATGAATTGGGCTTCGAATTGCTTCCCCACCCACCGTATTCTAAAGATCTGGCCCCCAGCGACTTTTTCTTGTTCTCAGACCTCAAAAGGATGCTCGCAGGAAAAAAATTTGGCTGCAATGAAGAGGTGGTCGCCGAAACTGAGGCCTATTTTGAGGCGAAACCGAAGGAGTACTACCAAAATGGTATCAAAAAATTGGAAGGTCGTTATAATCGTTGTATCGCTCTATGTTGAATAATAAAAACGAATTTTGACAAAAAAAATGTGTTTTCTTTGTTAGACCGGGGACTTATCAGACAACCTGTTATTATTGACATGTTCAGCAAGTTGATTCGTTCGAGAATATAATTGACTCTCTCAGCGAGATATTGAATTGTTCGGAAGCAGGTATAACTCTTGTGTGTGAATTATCAATTAACATTTATTGCGTCCTGTCTCAATAACGGTCAGCGAGCAAAGAGATCGAGCTAAGGGCCGCATGTCCTTAGTTCCCTAATTCTCACTCCGGTTGCCAACGCAGTTGGCAACCATGGCCTAACTTGATTCAGTGGAAGGTTGAGGTGCACAGCGACAGGTGGCGTACATGCTATAATTTGTTGCCTGCTAGGCGAAGATCGCTAGAACTGGTCTAACGCGAATCGAACGGTTAGAACTGGTCTAACGCCGTAACGGTCACTACACAGGCATTAATATGTTCGGCGATACTATTGAGCTATCGTTTGTTTTGTTTACACCCTGTGCCGAAGCGTGTAATTTTTCATTCCTAGATGTCCTATCAGCAGTCAATGTATTGTCAATGGTATTTGGGGTAATGGTTTGTAATCACTAAATTATTAGCATGATTATTCTATTTAAATCTCTCCATTTTCGTTACAGTCACCGCGAATTCACAGTTCACGCTTTATCAAAATGGGGAAAGTGTTGGTAAATAGGCTTGTTATATTAGTTAGTCTATGTGTATTAGTTTGAATTGATGAAACAAATCTTTATGTTTAATATTTTTTTGGCAGACAAAAAAGACGTATATCTTAACAGATATAAAAGGCAGGAAGCTACGCATAACATTTCTACATACCAAGACGCTGATCATATATTGTACAAAGAAATTCCGTTTTTAGTTTTCGTAGAAACTGAAGTGCCGGGAATTGTAAATCCAGGGATATTAATATCAGAAAATTTTGTTCTGATACCGGCCCACCTCATAAAACGAAATACGTAGTGTATTATCTCCATAGAATAGGTTGTTACAACAATGAGTAATCATTTAATTAATTCACTATCTTACATAATTACAGCAAAGTTACATTTGTACTTATCGCTAGAGAACGTTTTACAATATCAAAGAAAATTCGTCATCCTATGTACCGTGGGAAACAAAAGCATTTTGACATTGGATTGCTAAAGCTCGAAAATAACGTCAAGTAAATTTTTCTAATCTACGAATTCTTTCATATTAGTTATGTTAAACATTTCAAACTCTTATTTAATATTCCCTGTAGCTTACAAAGCAATGTTTTACCCGCTTGTTTATGGCTGAATGATGAAAAAAGCAACGCTGAGTTGATAGTCGCTAGATGGAATCATCGCGAAGGTATGTTTTTGGAAGAAAAATTTACACACATCTTTTCTTGACTAATTATCTACTATCCTTGTTTTTTTTTATTATTTTTTATTACTGCCAGGCATATCATCATTAACGAAGCAAACGGAGATTGTTGTAAAAGATTTTGAAAGTTGCATTTCCTTCTTTGACCCAAATATCCTTGCAGCAAATAATATATCATTTTTAGATCATCAGATGTGTATCGTCAACGAAATGGAGGACGCAATGGTATGGTTGACTTTACTTAAAATAACCAATATACTTGTCAAATTAAAGTAGAAATAATAAAGTTGAACCTGAGTAACAATATATAACAAGAGCGATCTGTATGCATTTGTATCTATTCGTTTCTTTTCAGGATTTGAGTGGTGGACCGTTGTACATGGATTTGGTTCATGACGATCATAATGTTCCATTTGTGATTGGAATAGCTTCAACGGCCACAGGAGCTAATTTGTACGAAGTCGATATATTCACAAAACTCTCCAAATTTGGTAATTGGATTGCCGAAACAATGCGCGAGGAAGGTGAAGAAGTATCGTTTGAACCATTAGAATGCGCCAAACGTCATTTACAGTATCGACGTCAAATTAACGGTTCTAAATTATTCGATTCGAGCAACTCTATTGACTACATGGTATCCATTCACGGCAATCCAGATACAAATCAGACAATCAAATGTACTGGAGCATTAATCGGAAAAGATGTCGTGGTCACATTAGCACTGTGTGTGATTAATTTCATGTGAGCACATAAGTTGAAACTTTATATGAAAAGCTTTCAGCAAATAATATCGTTATGGTAATCTCTTTCCAGGCCTTATTCATCCTATGTGGTTTTGGACGATCGATCAACCATCAACGTAAAACATATCATCATACATCCTAACTACACGGCCAATACTCTATATAATAATATAGCAATATTAAAGCTTGTGTCGGAAGCATCTATTACTCCCGCTCAAATAGCAGCAATTCACTCAAAACATAATAAAATAACCTTGTACGCTACTGACGGATCAAAAGGCAAGCTGTTTTATGGGAAGGCTACATACATTATTTAATGATGCATTTTCTCTCCAGATAAGCACTACTTCTCCGTCAATGGACTTTCACTCAAGTTCAGTGACGGATGCGTCCTTTCCGACGACCACCGTTTTCTACTCCTAGAAGGATTGCAGCCGGAGCATATGTGTCTTCAAAGCGAGTATTCACTTGTTCCGGGAAGCTGCGAGGCACACCCAGGTTCACCTGTGTTTTGGGAGCGGTATAGTACAAAATACTTGGTAGGGTTGTACATGGATGGGAGACACTGTGGCTTTGGAGAACAAGCAATCGGTCTTTACATTTATGAGCATAATCTCTGGATCAAGTCGGTGATAAATTCACCATTAAGCAAGTCACGCGAGTACATCGATCCTTTCTTGAATCTATCACATGTATGTTCGTATGCAAATGGAAGGAGAGGTACATGCGTGAACCAAACGAGCTGTCCTAATGTGCGCCAACGGATGGAAAATAATTTGCCAATATTCTACTGCAAGAACAGATCAGTAGTTTGCTGTCTCTCAGATTCTGAAACACAACTGGAAGCGGAACATGTAAGTGAACTGTTACAATATGGATGCTGCTAAATCATTGAACCTTACGTTGTGTTTTTGTTTCAGGAAATAACGTTTGCGATAAATCGCTGTTAGACACCACTCTTATTGTAAATCGACGAATAATATTACACATATGATTATATTACCATGCTTTGTTTACTCATTAGATTATAAGAAACATAATCAAACTCTGTATAATATTTCAGGGGATCAGTTTTGCAATTTTGCACCATTAAAACTAAATATAATTTGGCTGAATGTTCATCTCAACATAAAGATGTTTCTATTATTCTCAATAAAGAGCATGAATCCTGTTCAGGCAGAATTCAGCCACCTTTTTTTATTTTTAATATGGTCACCAATTGTGCTACATGAAACTTATCCTTGGTAATTTGAAGGTATTGGAGCATACTATACAATTTTGCGGGCTTTCATAACCAATGACATAACAAAATCAAACATTTCTAAATAATAGTGCCTGTATCGATTACAGGCCATATCGGATTAACAGACCATAATCGTATATTAATAGACATACCATATCGGAATGTTCTTTAAATAAATAAATTTAAAAAAATAATACTCCTTAATAAATGAACTTTGTCTACTATCAAGAATTCGTGGCTGAGTAAAGCACTGACCAGCATTACCGTCGGGAAGTGTTAAAATGGTACAGCATTATAACTGCCCTAAATTTTTACCTAAAGTAAAATATTTGAAAATAATTCAACAAACATTAAAAAACAATCGAGAAAACTACTAAAAGACCTTTACAGATTGCATACAACTAGAACCTTAACAAGATGATACATCGGTTATGTGAAATCTAATGATAGGCATCGTCGGATAAGTCGTTACATTCATCTCTACAACAACATAATGAAATGTCAATGGAATACCTTTCGTTTGAAGCCAAAACACCGAGAAAGGCCTACATTCGCATAACCGCTTAGGGCCTTCACTCGTGTTAATCCGCCATTGCTTAGGGGAAAGCGTGACAAAATGGGCATGTGGGGTAATATGGGTACCCTCTATTTAAGCATTATTTCACTACTATTTCACTCAAAATGTATTCATCAGAGTGTTCTATTCACACCATGTAAGTTTCATACCCCTTACATAAGAAATAACTAAGAAAAATGCAAAATAAGCTAAGAAAAATGCTAAGAAAAATGCAACACGCTTAGCCGCAACCCAGCATGCTTCAGAAGGATTACTAACATTACGACCAAGTATTCCCGTACTTACAGCAATAGCTGGTCGCATACACACCGATATGTATAGAAGAGCACCAACAAGACTTCTAAATTGAGTAGTATCTTTCAAAATAGAGCTTGCTGCTTGCTGCTTAAAAAATCCTTCATCCATCGGATTTTTCGCAGTTTTTAATTAGCTCAATCCGAACTTACGAATCAATTTTTCAATGTAACCTTCGAGGCTAACGCCCTAGTTACCTTTTCCACAATTAACCTCCATTCCCAAAAAGTAACTAACTGGTCCCTGGTCCGTCATTTCGAAATGTTCGGTTAAAGCGTGATACACACAATCAATGAGAGTCTCGTCCACACAACCGACTATCATATCATCCATGTACACTAAAATGTAGACTCTTTTTCCATCTTCAGTTTTAATGTACAGACACTGATCAGCAGCACTTTGTTGCAAGTCAATCTCTATCAGAACACCGTGCTGTTTCTGGTTCCAACATCGAGCTGATTGTTTCAGACCATAAATACTCTTTTGCAATCGACAAACCAAATGCTTTTTGCCTTTTATCTCGTATTCAGGTTGTTGCATAAAAAGCTCCTGATCTAGATCACCATATATAGGCCGTTTTAATATCTAAATGCCATAATTTCATCTGTGTTTTAGAAGTTATAGCGAGCATCAAACGAAATGTTGAATGGCTTGTGACCAGAGCAAATACTTGATCATAGTCTTCGCCAAATTGCTGGGAATAGCCTTGCGCCACTAGACGAGCTTTGTGTTTGATTACTTGTCCAGCTGCATTTCTCTTCAACTTAAAAATCCAGCGGCAACCAACAACCTTTCTGCCAGCAGGTAGCTCTACCAATGCATCACATGTTCCGTTTTCTTCGTGTGATTTCAGCTCATTTTCCATTGCCGATATCCAATTTTTCGCGCGCTTCACAGACGAAAACTTCTTTCAAATTTCTGGGTTCTTCATTTTGTGCAGAAGATTCCGCCATATAACTTTCCTCCCTGAATCGAACAGGTGCGATGCCTTTTGTAGTTCGCATAGATCTTCGTACACTTTGATGCATTTCAATAGCCCCTGGTTCATCTGATAGTTCGCCATCAGATGCACTGTTGTATGGTGTAACATCAAGTTCCTCTACGGTATCGTTCATGTTCGATTCCCTAATGCAGGAGGATTCAGCAGAAGCCTCCATTTGAACGATGTTTTCTCTCGTGGTAGTTTCTTCTGCGCGACATAATGAAGGAGTTGGTCCAAGTGGCAGTACCGCTACTCCTCCTGATGTCGTTGGTTTCGGTTTTGTTCCAATTTTCTCAACCACGCATTGTTCTAAAAATTTGCGTCACGACTAATGATGATTGTTTTCGTCTCCAGGTCTACGAATGGATAGGCCTTCTGATT
Organism: Anopheles coluzzii; assembly: GCF_943734685.1. Taxonomy (NCBI): domain Eukaryota; kingdom Metazoa; phylum Arthropoda; class Insecta; order Diptera; family Culicidae; genus Anopheles; species Anopheles coluzzii. The sequence continues at coordinate 62,044,099 of NC_064671.1, read as the reverse complement.
TTCCGCGTATCCGACGAACACCAACTTTTCAGCATTTTTATCCAACTTACGCCGTTTTTCTTTAGGAATGTGTACGAAAACTTCTGAACCAAATACTCGAAGATGTTCATACGAAGGATTCTTTCCGTACCACATTTCGTAAGGTGTCGATTACAGTAAGGAGGATGGCAAGCGATTTTGTAAATAATTGGCAGTAGTGATCGCTTCACCCCACAACACCTTGTTCATGTTCGATTCTGTCAACATGTATCTCATCATCTCAACGAGGTACCGGTTCTTACGTTCAGCACCGCCGTTTTGTTGTGGAGAATATAGGGCAGTTTGTTGATGCACGATGCTGTGATCTACAAAAAATTCCTTTAAAGAATTGCTCCTGTACTCACTACCACTATCCGATCTAATGACTTTAGGATAGTGTCCAAACTGTGTTCATCATTCATATCACATTTCTGGGTCCTGTTTTTGAGTTCGTTTACAGTTCTTCCCTTAACTGCTATGGCCATGTCGTCGGCGAAGAGAAATAGTTTACAACCTTGAGGAAGAGGTGGTAGGTCTGATAGGTATATCATGAAGAGTGTGGGCGCCAGAATACTTCCTTGAGGAACTCCAGCCGGAATGATGGTGTTTCCAGAGGACTGCTTACCTAACGAGACTCGAAAGGATATCTGGCACAGATAACTCCGAATCACATTAATGATGAAGGTTGAATTTTGCATGTTGTTTGTTGTGCTCGATAGTGTTGCGCAATCGGACTAGTTGATGTGTAGACGAGTGACCCGGACGAAACCCGAACTGTTTGGGAGGAAGGATACGCAGTTCATCGATTATCTCGGGTCAGTCAGATGAACTACGCGAAGGAGTTAAGTCGTAACAATAAAGGTTGTGCGTACAGGAAATTTACCGTGTTCATTGCGATAGAAAATATCCGCTGAGATAACATAGCGTGTGTACCCATTTCCAATACAACGGGTATGGACTAGTGATGTTTCGGGCCTGGTGGCAGCGGAGGTTGGAGGCATTACTTTCATCAGCTGCTATGCTCCTCCTCGCCTCAACGTCAATGAGTATGAGTGCTTGAAGCCTGTTCCCACGCAAAAGTCATAATCGCCGGCGATTTCAACGCATAGCACGAGGAGTGGGGAAGCACTAGATCCAATGAGAGAGGAAAACTGCTTCTCAACACCATCGAGCAGTTGGTTCTCCAAGTGCTAAATCGCGGTGTCACCCCTACATTTCGGAGCTATGATGAGATCAGATCAAGTGTCATCGACGTCACCTTCGCGAGCTCGTTCATCACCCACGATGATACATGGTCAGTGAGCCCTCTATATACGGCATCAGACCACCGATATGTGTCTTATTCTGTTAGGTTAACAGCATCAGCATCATCCGGACAGCGAACACAGCCACAGCAAACAGGATTGCCACCAAACCATCAGCCTTCACAACAGAGCAATGATATTCCACCATCTCGAAATCGCCTACAGCACGCCGGCAGGAGGTGGAAAACAACACAATTTTCCGCTGAAGCGTTCATAGAGACACTTCGCTCACTACGATTCGAGCAGCGTGCGGTTACGCATGAGACCATGGTCGCAATCATGCTGAAAGCGTGCGATCAAACAATGCAGCGCGCATCTAAACTCCACCGAGAGCCGCATGCCGATATGTATTGGTGGACACCGGAGTTGGCGCAACTTCGCAAGGACTGCGAAGCAGCGAGAGATCGCGTGCAGAGAACGATGGATCTGGAGGAAAGGAGCTTCGCATCGGCGGACTACAGGACAGCTAGGAGTGAGCTAAGCCGAGCAATTAGAGACAGCAAAAGAACACAGTTCCAGGAGCTAATAAATATTGCGGAGGAGAACGAATTCGGCACTGGTTTTCAGGTCGTTATGTCTCACCTCCGTGGCAATCGAACGCCACCAGAGACGGAACGAGATAGACTGGAGCTTATAGTGTCCGACCTTTTCCCGATACGCCCATCCTTTGAGTGGCCCGAGACCACTGATCCAGCAGAGACAGACACGTCATCGACCAGTCCTGTGACTCCGGTAAATGAGATCGAACTAAAACTCATAGCCAGTCGAATGAGTAACCGCAAAGCTCCAGGGCTGGACGGTATACCTAATGCCGCCGTGAAGACTGCCATCATGGAGTTCCCGGAGGTCTTCAGAGCATTGTATCAGGACTGTCTCAACCGCGCCGTTTTTCCGGGGCAATGGAAGCGGCAACGCTTGGTACTTCTTCCGAAGCCAGGGAAACCTCCAGGAGAGAGTGGTTCGTATCGCCCCCTGTGCATGCTTGATGCACTGGGGAAGGTACTCGAGCGCCTTATCTTAAACCGGCTGAACGAACACCTGGAAGATCCTGCTGAGCCGAAGCTTTCCGACTGCCAGTTCGGCTTCAGGAAAGGGCGCTCAACTATTACCGCGATTCAACAAGTGGTCGACGCAGGAAAAAGAGCGATGTCGTTCCGCCGCACGAATCGGAGGGATAAACGCTTCCTATTAGTGGTCGCGCTGGACGTCCGCAATGCCTTTAATACGGCCAGCTGGCAGTCCATCGCCGAAGCATTGCGGACCAAAGAAGTTCCTATGGTCTTACAGCGCATCATAAGGAGTTACTTCGAAGATCGCCAGTTACTTTTCGAAACCAGCGAGGGCACCGTCGAACGGCCCGTCACCGCCGGAGTTCCACAGGGGTCCATATTGGGCCCCACGTTGTGGAATATAATGTATGACGGCGTACTAGACATGCAGTTTCCATCCGGGACAGAAATCGTCGGATACGCCGATGACTTGGTACTGTTGGTCCCGGGTACGTCAACGGAAGCGGTGCAGGCAGCAGCGGAGGAGGCGGTTGCACAAGTACAGCAGTGGATGGCGCAGCATTGTCTGGAACTTGCTCCGGCGAAAACGGAAACCGTGCTAATTGCCAGTGTGAAGCGCCCGCGAAAAGTGGTCATCCGCATTGGAGATGTAGAGGTACGATCGTCGCGCTCCATTAAGTACCTCGGCGTGATGCTGCACGATCACCTCTCCTGGCTGCCACACGTTCGGAAGGTGACCGAGAAAGCGACTCGTGTTGCGGTCGCTGTCTCGCGACTGATGCGGAACCACAGCGGTCCAAGGACGGCCAAGTCAAGGTTGTTAGCGCATGTGGTAGAGTCGATACTGAGGTACGCGGCTCCCATATGGTCGGAGGCGCTCGAGACCAGGGAGTGTCGTCGGCTGCTGCAACGTGTCCAACAGAAGACAGCAATCAGGGTGGCACGAGCATTCCGTTCTGTAAGGTACGAGACGGCCACCCTGCTCGCCGGTCTGACACCGATATGCCTGGTAAAAGAAGATGCCCGCGTGTATAACCGCATACATGCACCTGAACGAACGGAAACACGGGACGAGATTCGAAGGACGGAGCGTCAGCAGACCATCAGCAACTGGCAACAAGAATGGGACGATGACGCCGCCAGCGTCGGAGCCAGTCGATACACGCGATGGGCCCATCGTGTGTTACCCAACATTGACGCCTGGCAATCACGGAAACATGGAGACGTGTCGTTCCATCTGGCCCAAGTGCTCTCGGGACATGGTTTTTTCCGGAGGTATTTGTGCATCAAGGGCTTCACGTCGTCCCCGGACTGCCAGTGGTGCGTTGGCGTCCCAGAGGATGCCGGGCACGTCATCTTCGAATGTCCTCGATTTGCATCAGTCCGTCAAGAACTGCTCGGCGAGGGAGGGCCGGACCCAGTAACACCTGACACGTTGCAGGAGTACTTGCTGCGGGATGCGGACAGCTGGAGCCGCGTATGCGAAGCCGCTCGTCGTATAACGGCTGAGCTTCAGCGGTGCTGGGACGAGGAAAGGGCTAACCGAGCAGAACAGGTGATAGTCGAACACGACGAAGAAATCGTGAACATGGAGGCGCGTCGTACGGCAGTAGCAGCAGCACGAAACGAACGACGCAACGCTGCACGGAGAGCGGCTAGAGCGCAACGCAGGGAAGAACAGAGCACCGGGCTTCGTCTAGCTCCACCAGCGTCACCAACGACGGCAGCTCGCCGTGAGACAAACAGGCCGAGTTCGGCGAGGTATACACAGAGGCGGCGACAACAAACAGGAAGGGACCTGCAGCGCCTTTATGGAGATCCGGAGCGGCAATCCACAACGGATGACAGCAGCGAGAGCAGCCAAGGCGATGACGGTAATGGCAGATTCCTCGCACCTACTATAGACGGACTATCTGGTGTAATGTCAGCTGGTGGGCTCAGTGCTGCAGAAATGGCAGCAGCGATCGAGGCAGATGTCGCTTCCCGCTAGCAAACTGCAACGGCGAAGCATCTATAGTGGCATAATGGGGGCTATTTTACACTGAGATGGGATAAAATGGGAGATAAAAAGATAAAGGGGGAAATACAGGGAGAATAAGTGCGTATTGCACAAATGTGTAAGGTCCATGGACCACAAACCCCTCACAAAAAAGCCCTCGCGGGACAGTTTGTAGGGGACGGGAGAGGGTTTTTTTTTATATATATATATACATGTAATATAATAAAGAATCCGCTGTTAAAAAAAAAGCGTGTGTACCCATTTTATGTCGGACTCAAAATACAGAAATACATTAGGCACATTTAATACATTCCATTATATTGTTTCATAGAAAACTATTTCATTTCAGCTTAATTTGGAGACAAATGTGCTGAGCTGTTGTAAAACACTTTTGCTTAATAATTCTTATTGTGTTATCCGAGCTTGTTGCGCACGCGAAAAGGGTTTTTGGAACGCTTAGTACAGGCGTAGTACACGCTGTCTGTAACACAAAGAAAAGAACGCATCGATCGATTTGTAGCTATTAACATTTTTATTCGTAAGCATATATCCTATTTTTTCTCTTTACACTTTTCTATTACAAGTGTCCCCCGAGAAACGGCTGTATTTGGGACCGAACAAATGTCCCAAAGCAAGGCGTAAGTCGAAAAAGTCATATGTCGAATATCTATGAATATAAAGTTTACAACCGAAATTGGAGAGTTGCAATCTATGATATGGTGTATTTTATCTATATCTATATATATATATATATATATATATATATATATATATATATATATATATATATATATATATATATATATAGAGAATCGAACATGTCGATTAGAGAAGGACGTGCGCCCAATTCTAGTTCGCCGGAGTCCTTGATGGTGGTGAATCTCTCCACCTATCGGATTGAAGGCGAATTCGATGCTGGTGGCTGCGGCACGGTGTTGGTGGGCAGCCATGCCCGCTCCAAGCAGCCGGTGGTGATGAAAATGGCCAGCAAAGAGGTGGACCGGCTCCTGCTCGCCACGGAGCGCCGGATCTATGCGCGGCTGCCGAAGGCCCGTGGATGGCCCAGACTCATCGACGCCGGTACGTATCGCAAACGCGACGTGCTGGTTTTGGAGCGCCTGGGGCCATCCCTGCAGGACTTACTGAACTTGTGCGGAGGACGCTTCGGTCTGAAGACGGTTTCGCAGCTAGCGCTGCAACTGCTCGACAGGCTGGAAACATTCCACGAGCTGGGGTACGTTCACCGCGACCTGAAGCCGGACAATGTCCTGCTGGGTCGCGGAACGACCCGCAAGACGCTGCACATGATCGACTTCGGTCTTGCCGAGCCGTATCGGCACCCACGCACGGGGGAACACATAGCGCAGGATGCGTTTTTCCCGTTCGCCGGAACGATCGAGTTTGCACCAGTGTTCGCTCATCTGGAGTATACACCGAGCAGGCGAGATGACATTTTGTCACTCGCCTACATGCTGGTGTTTTTGCTCCGCGGTGGCCTACCGTGGTATGGTACCGAGGAGCGATTTGATCCGGACGAGGCACTGCTTCTGAAGTTGTGCATTACGCCCAGCGAGCTGTGTAGAGGACTGCCGGCTGAGTTTCAGCGGTTGACCGAGTACGCGTTGCAGATGGAATTCTGCGACGCGCCGGACTATACCGAGCTGAAGCGGATGTTCCGGAATCTGCTGCGCCAACATTCCATGCAGCACGATTTGCATTTCGATTGGAACCGGTTTGGCTGCTAAACCAGCACCTAATTTCTTTTCTTCTCTCTCTCTCTCTCTCTTCGTTCCAGCTTTCGTAAAGTGACGTGTAAGTCACCCCAGTATAAGGCGCCGTGAAGGAACAGCCCGATGCTGGGACGGTGGCCAAATCCGATCCTCTGCCTCCTCGTGGCGCCACTGGATGTTGGCCTCTGGTGTTGTCAGACTCACCAGCGGCCTAACCAAAGAGGACGGTCAGTGGGACACCAAGCGTTTGCTCAACGAAGCTACACGTACATTTGATGCTATGGGGGTTGAAGGGAAATAAATATGTATTTATTGTATTTTAGTGTAAGATTGAGGCCATGTAAAAATACACGTATAGCATTGGAATAAATTGAAATGTACAAATGCCTATATAAAACGAGTTAATTTTCGAGTTTGCAATGATTGCGATTTTCCACTCTTTCTCGCCGGACAGCATCAACTTCAAACGTACATTGTGGGGATGTTTTCCACTGCCGACGCCGATCCACGCACAAATTTTGATAGGCCACCTGTACATGAGCATAGCTTTCGAACGCGAGCTTATATAAGGGCGTGCGTGCGGGGCATCGATGGAAAGCTCTCGCCAAGTACTATCCGACGGTGGGGTATTGCACCTCCTCCCGCCCTCCCTGTTCCATACTGCAGGAAGGAAAAACGTCAAATTGATTTCGAACGGAAGCTAATACAAAGCTATATCAGGCAGCGACAGACGCGTCGGTACAAGTTGTGCAACTTTTGTCTCACAAGCGTGTCCTCCTAGGAACCACTCAGGTCAACTCTTCCAGTCAAAAAACGTGATTTTGTGTGAAATTTTCACCGTTTTACACACAGGTGTGGGAATGTTTTTCCCCCCTTCCCGGATCCATTGCTATCCCTCGTTGGATAGGGCGCGGCTAGTAGACCAAATTTGGTACGACCATTTGCGTAGGTACGATCAACACTCGTTACTCAAAATCGGAGTCAAAGTCCTTCTGCAGAACGCGCCACGGGCTGTCATTTGAAAACGGCCTCCGGAAAATGAACCGAATTTTTGTGATTCGGTTTCACATGTGATTCGTGATGGAAAAAGCCATCGAACACTTCAATTTACATCGAGATTTGGATGCGTGTAGCGAAAGAGAACGTTTCTCCTTCGACGCTTAGATAATCGAGATAATTCATTTGCTGCTACTCGCCATTTGTCTGAAGCATTCTTACCCCGGTTTAGTAGCGATGTCCAAATCTGCAACCGAATGTAGAGGAAAGAACTTCATTCCGGAATCAATGGCCTACAAAAATGGACAACTAAAACGAAATATCAGGGAAATGTAAAATTGTTCACACCAAACAACCTTAAAGCTTGGGTAGTTCCAAAAATATTTTATCGAATAGAAATAATGTCTCCGAAAGTCTCTGGCTCCTCTTTACCGTACTGCTCTGAGGCATTCTATCGGGGCCTTTATAGTCCAGTCCTATTCCATCACTGTTCTGCAAAAGCGGGCAGCTTTCTTTCTCACATATCATCACAGATTGGATTACAGAAGCCTTCATTGAAAGTGCCAAACAGGCATTCACGGTGCTGACGGAAGGAAGAACGGTTGCCACAAACTGCAGAACAATCACGAAATGGAGAAAGGTTATGGGTCCAAAACAGCCCCAGAGTTGATTGGGAAATGCAAAACAGAACCGATAAATGATGCTAAATTCAGATGGTTCGTGTTCGAAGAGGCGAATGACCTGCGATTCGTGCGCGATCGGGTTTCTCGCCATCGCAAATTGAAACTCCCTACCTTCGTTGGATCGAACACGGATCATGCGCTAAGAGAATGATGCGAAGCGCATGTCTCCCATGGAACGTGTTGAGACTGTAACGCAGATGAAGCTGTGCCGCAAACCACGTAACAAAGCCTTGTCGATCGAGATTCTCCTGTGTCGTGTACCGGGTTGTGCAAGCGTTGAACAAGCGAGTGCGAGACACGCACGCAATTTCTGGATGAAGGATCATCATTGACGCTGAAGTTATCCTAGCAGCGAGTATCAGATTGAAGGGCCAGCCGGGCCCCCACTTGAGTTGCAGTGGACGGCCAACGTGAAACGCAAGGAGACGTTTCAGCTTCACGTTTGACCTGGAGCCTGGAGATTGCTGCACGCGGGGGAGAGCGGTCGTTCACGGCGACGGTTTCAACAGCTAAGTTTGCCACAACAAAATATTCATTATCCCACACTGACAAGTTCGAATGATTACTTACAGGATCGGCCAGCGGAACATCAGGAGGATGATACACCGAGAACCAGGCTAGGAAAATCCCAATCGGCTTGGAGAATGTGCTCCTACTACTTCCACCGCTGGAGCCTCAATCTGGGTGACCGATTGCAGTGAGGACGATGTTGGGATGGGCTGTTTACGGGACACAAAAGGGAAACACCACCAGGCGAGTGACGATACCGGGTGGTGAGATAGTATGCACCACCAAACACACAAGCAGCGGGAAAGGCAGCGTCGACGTACCAGGACCAGGGCATCCTGCAGCAGCACAGCGGTGTCTATGAGCAGCTGTTATGACGGCCGAATGCCAGCGGTAGCAGCCAACCTTACGACAATTCCAGCGGCAGCAGCAGTACGTACGATCCACATTAGCCATCGCGCAAATATCCGGCATAAACTCGATCACATCGGCTGCTGCACAAATACTCTACCGCTACGACCGCAGACGGAAAGCGAAACACGAAAAAAGTTATGCGACTAGGAAGAGCAAACCAGAAAGCGAGGAGTAGGTTAAGTTTACAGATGGATACGCCAAAGCACATGGAGTACAGGCGTGCACCGAGTTACAATCCCCTCGAGTTACGACGATTCGCAGATACGACGAATTTGATTTTGAGAGTTAAAAGTTGTCATTGACAAGAAATGGATATATTTTTTTTATATTTCTGAGTGATAACCGTTATACACACATTTCCAAAGATTTCATAATTACCCAATCTTGAATATTTTTATTGTGTACGGCTTTTGGAATATAAATATTACATTATCGAACATTATTTTAAACTAGCTGACCCGACAAACTTAGCTATTCAAAAAAAAAAATAAATATTTTATTATTGATATGTTACTTGGGATAGTTATATCGTGCCCGTAACCCCTCAGAATTCGATGATCGATCGTAAACCGCCAGGCTCCTCACGCCAAGTGTCAATATGCCGTATACAACACAACAACAATCCTGCTCTTTGTATGGGAGTTAGAAAATCATTTTTAAATTAAATTTAGTGTAACATCTGAACGATTTTTAGGTCTTAAAACCTATTCTCATACCACCATAAGGTGTGTGCAAAGTTTCGTTGAAAATGATCCAGCCGTTTCGGAGTTTGCTCGCAACAAACACCGTGACACGAGATTTATATATATATATATATATATATATATATATATATATATATATATATATATATATATATATATGTATATATATATATATATATATATATATATATATATATATATATATATATATATATATATATATACAGGCGGTCCCCGAGATACACGGTTAATGGGGACCGAAAACGGCCACAAAATACCGCGTATCTCGAATTTCCGCGTAAGTCGAATCTCGTGGTTTCCAGCTAAAATATCACAAATTTTCGTGTAATTTTGCAAGTAAGGGGAGGTTATAGTTACTTTATGAATTAGTTGATGTGATTCTTACAGAATATAACAGTTTTAAACCAATTGAAATAGTTTTTAACATTCGATCAAAACGGAAATTATTTGGCAATTTAAAATTGATGTGTCAAATCAGTACAATTTGCTCAAAGAATTGTCATATTTAGAAAACCGCGTATCTCCGAATCCGCGTGTAAGAGGTACCGTGTATCTCGGGGACCGCCTGTATATATATATATATATATTTCTGGTTTGCTCTTCCTAGTCGCATAACTTTTTTCGTGTTTCGCTTTCCGTCTGCGGTCGTAGCGGTAGAGTATTTGTGCAGCAGCCGATGTGATCGAGTTTATGCCGGATATTTGCGCGATGGCTAATGTGGATCGTACGTACTGCTGCTGCCGCTGGAATTGTCGTAAGGTTGGCTGCTACCGCTGGCATTCGGCCGTCATAACAGCTGCTCATAGACACCGCTGTGCTGCTGCAGGATGCCCTGGTCCTGGTACGTCGACGCTGCCTTTCCCGCTGCTTGTGTGTTTGGTGGTGCATACTATCTCACCACCCGGTATCGTCACTCGCCTGGTGGTGTTTCCCTTTTGTGTCCCGTAAACAGCCCATCCCAACATCGTCCTCACTGCAATCGGTCACCCAGATTGAGGCTCCAGCGGTGGAAGTAGTAGGAGCACATTCTCCAAGCCGATTGGGATTTTCCAAGCCTGGTTCTCGGTGTATCATCCTCCTGATGTTCCGCTGGCCGATCCTGTAAGTAATCATTCGAACTTGTCAGTGTGGGATAATGAATATTTTGTTGTGGCAAACTTAGCTGTTGAAACCGTCGCCGTGAACGACCGCTCTCCCCCGCGTGCAGCAATCTCCAGGCTCCAGGTCAAACGTGAAGCTGAAACGTCTCCTTGCGTTTCACGTTGGCCGTCCACTGCAACTCAAGTGGGGGCCCGGCTGGCCCTTCAATCTGATACTCGCTGCTAGGATAACTTCAGCGTCAATGATGATCCTTCATCCAGAAATTGCGTGCGTGTCTCGCACTCGCTTGTTCAACGCTTGCACAACCCGGTACACGACACAGGAGAATCTCGATCGACAAGGCTTTGTTACGTGGTTTGCGGCACAGCTTCATCTGCGTTACAGTCTCAACACGTTCCATGGGAGACATGCGCTTCGCATCATTCTCTTAGCGCATGATCCGTGTTCGATCCAACGAAGGTAGGGAGTTTCAATTTGCGATGGCGAGAAACCCGATCGCGCACGAATCGCAGGTCATTCGCCTCTTCGAACACGAACCATCTGAATTTAGCATCATTTATCGGTTCTGTTTTGCATTTCCCAATCAACTCTGGGGCTGTTTTGGACCCATAACCTTTCTCCATTTCGTGATTGTTCTGCAGTTTGTGGCAACCGTTCTTCCTTCCGTCAGTTCCGTGAATGCCTGTTTGGCACTTTCAATGAAGGCTTCTGTAATCCAATCTGTGATGATATGTGAGAAAGAAAGCTGCCCGCTTTTGCAGAACAGTGATGGAATAGGACTGGACTATAAAGGCCCCGATAGAATGCCTCAGAGCAGTACGGTAAAGAGGAGCCAGAGACTTTCGGAGACATTATTTCTATTCGATAAAATATTTTTGGAACTACCCAAGCTTTAAGGTTGTTTGGTGTGAACAATTTTACATTTCCCTGATATTTCGTTTTAGTTGTCCATTTTTGTAGGCCATTGATTCCGGAATGAAGTTCTTTCCTCTACATTCGGTTGCAGATTTGGACATCGCTACTAAACCGGGGTAAGAATGCTTCAGACAAATGGCGAGTAGCAGCAAATGAATTATCTCGATTATCTAAGCGTCGAAGGAGAAACGTTCTCTTTCGCTACACGCATCCAAATCTCGATGTAAATTGAAGTGTTCGATGGCTTTTTCCATCACGAATCACATGTGAAACCGAATCACAAAAATTCGGTTAATTTTCCGGAGGCCGTTTTCAAATGACAGCCCGTGGCGCGTTCTGCAGAAGGACTTTGACTCCGATTTTGAGTAACGAGTGTTGGTCGTACCTACGCAAATGGTCGTACCAAATTTGGTCTACTAGCCGCGCCCTATCCAACGAGGGATAGCAATGGATCCGGGAAGGGGGGAAAAACATTCCCACACCTGTGTGTAAAACGGTGAAAATTTCACACAAAATCACGTTTTTTGACTGGAAGAGTTGACCTGAGTGGTTCCTAGGAGGACACGCTTGTGAGACAAAAGTTGCACAACTTGTACCGACGCGTCTGTCGCTGCCTGATATAGCTTTGTATTAGCTTCCGTTCGAAATCAATTTGACGTTTTTCCTTCCTGCAGTATGGAACAGGGAGGGCGGGAGGAGGTGCAATACCCCACCGTCGGATAGTACTTGGCGAGAGCTTTCCATCGATGCCCCGCACGCACGCCCTTATATAAGCTCGCGTTCGAAAGCTATGCTCATGTAAAGGTGGCCTATCAAAATTTGTGTTCGTGGATCGGCGTCGGCAGTGGAAAACATCCCCACAATGTACGTTTGAAGTTGATGCTGTCCGGCGAGAAAGAGTGGAAAATCGCAATCATTGCAAACTCGAAAATTAACTCGTTTTATATAGGCATTTGTACATTTCAATTTATTCCAATGCTATACGTGTATTTTTACATGGCCTCAATCTTACACTAAAATACAATAAATACATATTTATTTCCCTTCAACCCCCATAGCATCAAATGTACGTGTAGCTTCGTTGAGCAAACGCTTGGTGTCCCACTGACCGTCCTCTTTGGTTAGGCCGCTGGTGAGTCTGACAACACCAGAGGCCAACATCCAGTGGCGCCACGAGGAGGCAGAGGATCGGATTTGGCCACCGTCCCAGCATCGGGCTGTTCCTTCACGGCGCCTTATACTGGGGTGACTTACACGTCACTTTACGAAAGCTGGAACGAAGAGAGAGAGAGAGAGAGAAGAAAAGAAATTAGGTGCTGGTTTAGCAGCCAAACCGGTTCCAATCGAAATGCAAATCGTGCTGCATGGAATGTTGGCGCAGCAGATTCCGGAACATCCGCTTCAGCTCGGTATAGTCCGGCGCGTCGCAGAATTCCATCTGCAACGCGTACTCGGTCAACCGCTGAAACTCAGCCGGCAGTCCTCTACACAGCTCGCTGGGCGTAATGCACAACTTCAGAAGCAGTGCCTCGTCCGGATCAAATCGCTCCTCGGTACCATACCACGGTAGGCCACCGCGGAGCAAAAACACCAGCATGTAGGCGAGTGACAAAATGTCATCTCGCCTGCTCGGTGTATACTCCAGATGAGCGAACACTGGTGCAAACTCGATCGTTCCGGCGAACGGGAAAAACGCATCCTGCGCTATGTGTTCCCCCGTGCGTGGGTGCCGATACGGCTCGGCAAGACCGAAGTCGATCATGTGCAGCGTCTTGCGGGTCGTTCCGCGACCCAGCAGGACATTGTCCGGCTTCAGGTCGCGGTGAACGTACCCCAGCTCGTGGAATGTTTCCAGCCTGTCGAGCAGTTGCAGCGCTAGCTGCGAAACCGTCTTCAGACCGAAGCGTCCTCCGCACAAGTTCAGTAAGTCCTGCAGGGATGGCCCCAGGCGCTCCAAAACCAGCACGTCGCGTTTGCGATACGTACCGGCGTCGATGAGTCTGGGCCATCCACGGGCCTTCGGCAGCCGCGCATAGATCCGGCGCTCCGTGGCGAGCAGGAGCCGGTCCACCTCTTTGCTGGCCATTTTCATCACCACCGGCTGCTTGGAGCGGGCATGGCTGCCCACCAACACCGTGCCGCAGCCACCAGCATCGAATTCGCCTTCAATCCGATAGGTGGAGAGATTCACCACCATCAAGGACTCCGGCGAACTAGAATTGGGCGCACGTCCTTCTCTAATCGACATGTTCGATTCTCTTTGGCCACCTGCGAAATGTAACTGGAAGCAACAGCAGAATCAATTTTTCGCAAAAACACTCGAAAAAACCGTTAAAAGTGAGAGCGAGCGAAAACACGTCACCTTGCGTTTACTCGTAGTGAGGATATAACCTGATGCATAAGTGTGGTTTACATATATAGCCTTTGGTTGGGTGATGTTCACATGTGTACTACGATCGAAACAGCAACTTGACAGATTACGCATTTTCGGCTGGTAACCATCTAGTTACCTGTGGTGTGTGGGTTTTGGTAAACGCATCCAAGTGTTGTTACATTTCCAGGTCCGATTTTGGTTCATTTCGTCGTACCGGTGTCCTGGCCTGGCGTAGCCTGTGCGAGTTCTGTGCAGATCCTGTGTCGCGTCCTGTGTGCTTCTTTTATTGGGTTTTTCTTTTCTACGGTTTTTTTTTTTTTTTTGTACGGGTAAAAGTGATGGTTTTCTGGGACAGTGGCGCTCAGCCGCCACCGTGCGTCTCCATGAGAATGCGTCAAAGTGGTGGACGCTTTTATCTCCGAAACAGGATCAACATCAAAGCATCAACCGGCGGCAGAATTTAAAAAAGAACTTATTACCCAGGCTGGATGGACGCAAGCCTTTAAAGTATGAATGCAAAAGTATTGAAAACCTCGCCCGGATTGGAACATAGAGAACTAAAAAAAAACATGAAATTTTTTTGTGAACATTAACATTTAATCGCGTAGCGAAAACGTTTCCTTTTTTTTGCAGGGAGAGTCTTCCAAACACGCGGATGTGTGCCTTTGATGGAAACGGTTTATTGCGCGGATTCTAATTACACCTCGTAAAATGGTACCCGTTTTTCGGTCGCGATGTCGAGATGCCGCCGAGATGAAGCGTGCGAATTTGCGAATTGCGATGGCGAGAAATCACCCGATCGCGCACGAATCGCGCAGCTCATTCGCCTCCTCGAACACGAACCAATGTCCCAATGTCCAGCGTCATCCATCGGCGAGATTTAGTACTATTCAGAACCGCTGCATCTTTTGCTGTCAACCGAAGCTCTACGCAAGGTGGATGCAATCCGAGATCAGGTGAGGACAGATAGAGACGAAGACTAAGAAATCATGAATTTATTTGCTATTTTCACCTTTATTCCGCATCATCTACGAGACACACATGGACACACGAGGACAATTGCAGTAAGTATTGCCTGATTTTGTATCTCTGATGTTTGTTCAATAAAATGAATAAATACAAAAATGCACTTGCCTATAAGCAAGAAAGAAAGTTTTCTGTTTGCTATACTTTTTGAAACCAACGGTGTGTAGCGGGTTTAAAATGACACCAAAGTCCCCCCAACTATGGCGACCCACCCAAGGTGGATTTAAAAATATCAGGTGGTGGACTCTAGTGCATTTTGACAATTCGTCACTTGCCGTAAGGTCCCCAGGATTCAAACTTTGTTTACATTAATTAAATTTGTTCATATAATTTATCTACCCCATTTTTTCGAATAAATATTCTTTAAAAATATATTTTGGACTTTGTGAGTTCTTATTTAACATTGAAACATACATTAAAGTGTGTTATTTTGTGTTATTCTGTGAATTTATTCTAGAATTCTTTGTGTTTTCGACATTTTTGATGATAAAAATTAAGAAATCATTTTTTTTTTTCAATTTTTACATTAATTCCTCATTATCTACGAGCCGCATGGCCGCAATTTACTTGAGATTAGAACTCATGCTAGCATGATTTTAAATTTCGTGCATAAACAAATCATCAAATCTTTTGTTAATATATTACGTTTTTTCGATAAAATCAATAGACACACTAAAATGCACATAATAACAAAGAAATCTGTTATATTTGCTAAGCTTTGTGTGCGGAAACCAATGGTCAACGGTTCTAAAATGACGTAAAGTCCCTCAACTATGGCGACCCCCCAAAGGCCCTAATCCACCACCTGATATTTTTAATCCACCTTGGACCCACCACCGGGTAAAGGGCCTTTTCCAGCACCTGATATTTTGAATCCACCTTGGCAACGCACCCCATCCCGTGCTACAACGGGTTCAACAACTGTCATCGTTTTTTCCCGATTTACACTTTACACTTTCCGTGCTCAGATGCGCTTTCCGTGCTCAGATGCGCTTTCCGTGCGCGGCCGTGTAGCGGTGGAGTAATTGCGCGATGGGTGTTGTGGATCGTACGTACTGCTGCTGCCGCTGGAATTGTCGTAAGGATGGCTGCTACCGGTGGCATTCGGCCGTCATAGCAGCTGCTCATAGACACCGCTGTGCTGCTGCAGGATGCCCTGGTCCTGGTACGTCGACGCTGCCTTTCCCGCTGCTTGTGTGTTTGGTGGTGCATACTATCTCACCACCCGGTATCGTCACTCGCCTGATGGTGTTTCCCTTTTGTGTCCCGTAAACAGCCCATCCCAACATCGCCCTCACCGATTGAGATCACCCAGATTGAGGCTCCAGCGGTGGAAGTAGTAGGAGCACATTCTCCAAGCCGATTGGGATTTTCCAAGCCTGGTTCTCGGTGTACCATCCTTCTGATGTTCCGCTGGCCGATCCTGTAAGTAATCATTCGAACTTGTCAGTGTGGGATAATGAATATTTTGTTGTGGCAAACTTAGCTGTTGAAACCGTCGCCGTGAACGACCGCTCTCCCCCGCGTGCGGCAATCTCCAGGCTCCAGGTCAAACGTGAAGCTGAAACGTCTCCTTGCGTTTCACGTTGGCCGTCCACTGCAACTCAAGTGGGGGCCCGGCTGGCCCTTCAATCTGATACTCGCTGCTAAGGTAACTTCAGCGTCAATGATGATCCTTCATCCAGAAATTGCGTGCGTGTCTCGCACTCGCTTGTTCAACGCTTGCACAACCCGGTACACGACACAGGAGAATCTCGATCGACAAGGCTTTGTTACGTGGTTTGCGGCACAGCTTCATCTGCGTTACAGTCTCAACACGTTCCATGGGAGACATGCGCTTCGCATCATTCTCTTAGCGTATGATCCGTGTTCGATCCAACGAAGGTAGGGAGTTTCAATTTGCGATGGCGAGAAACCCGATCGCGCACAAATCGCGCAACTCATTCGCCTCCTCGAACACGAACCATCTGAATTTAGCATCATCTATCGGCTCTGTTTTGCATTTCCCAATCAACTCTGGGGCTGTTTTGGACCCATAACCTTTCTCCATTTCGTGATTGTTCTGCAGTTTGTGGCAACCGTTCTTCCTTCCGTCAGTTCCGTGAATGCCTGTTTGACACTTTCAATGAAGGCTTCTGTAATCCAATCTGTGATGATATGTGAGAAATAAAGCTGCTCGCTTTTGCAGAACAGTGATGGAATAGGACTGGACTATAAAGGCCCCGATAGAATGCCTCAGAGCAGTACGGTAAAGAGGAGCCAGAGACTTTCGAAGACACTATTTCTATTCGATACAATATTTTTGGAACAACCCAAGCTTTAAGGTTGTTTGGTGTGAAATATTTTACATTTCCCTGATATCCCGTTTTAGTTGTCCATTTTTGTAGGCCATTGATTCCGGACTGAAGTTCTTTCCTCTACATTCGGTTGCAGATTTGGACATCGCTACTAAACCGGGGTAAGAATGCTTCAGACAAACGGCGAGTAGCAGCAAATGAATTATCTCGATTATCTAAGCGTCGAAGGAGAAACGTTCTCTTTCGCTACACGCATCCAAATCCCGATGTAAATTGAAGTGTTCGATGGCTTTTTCCATCACGAATCACATACCAAAATTCGGTTAATTTTCCGGAGGCCGTTTTCAAATGACAGCCCGTGGCGCGTTCTGCAGAAGGACTTTGACTCCGATTTTGAGTAACGAGTGTTGGTCGTACCTACGCAAATGGTCGTACCAAATTTGGTCTACTAGCCGCGCCCTATCCAACGAGGGATAGCAATGGATCCGGGAAGGGGGGAAAAACATTCCCACACCTGTGTGTAAAACGGTGAAAATTTCACACAAAATCACGTTTTTTGACTGGAAGAGTTGACCTGAGTGGTTCCTAGGAGGACACGCTTGTGAGACAAAAGTTGCACAACTTGTACCGACGCGTCTGTCGCTGCCTGATATAGCTTTGTATTAGCTTCCGTTCGAAATCAATTTGACGTTTTTCCTTCCTGCAGTATGGAACAGGGAGGGCGGGAGGAGGTGCAATACCCCACCGTCGGATAGTACTTGGCGAGAGCTTTCCATCGATGCCCCGCACGCACGCCCTTATATAAGCTCGCGTTCGAAAGCTATGCTCATGTACAGGTGGCCTATCAAAATTTGTGTTCGTGGATCGGCGTCGGCAGTGGAAAACATCCCCACAATGTACGTTTGAAGTTGATGCTGTCCGGCGAGAAAGAGTGGAAAATCGCAATCATTGCAAACTCGAAAATTAACTCGTTTTATATAGGCATTTGTACATTTCAATTTATTCCAATGCTATACGTGTATTTTTACATGGCCTCAATCTTACACTAAAATACAATAAATACATATTTATTTCCCTTCAACCCCCATAGGATCAAATGTACGTGTAGCTTCGTTGAGCAAACGCTTGGTGTCCCACTGACCGTCCTCTTTGGTTAGGCCGCTGGTGAGTCTGACAACACCAGAGGCCAACATCCAGTGGCGCCACGAGGAGGCAGAGGATCGGATTTGGCCACCGTCCCAGCATCGGGCTGTTCCTTCACGGCGCCTTATACTGGGGTGACTTACACGTCACTTTACGAAAGCTGGAACGAAGAGAGAGAGAGAGAGAGAGAAGAAAAGAAATTAGGTGCTGGTTTAGCAGCCAAACCGGTTCCAATCGAAATGCAAATCGTGCTGCATGGAATGTTGGCGCAGCAGATTCCGGAACATCCGCTTCAGCTCGGTATAGTCCGGCGCGTCGCAGAATTCCATCTGCAACGCGTACTCGGTCAACCGCTGAAACTGCAAATCGCGTCCTCTACACAGCTCGCTGGGCGTAATGCACAACTTCAGAAGCAGTGCCTCGTCCGGATCAAATCGCTCCTCGGTACCATACCACGGTAGGCCACCGCGGAGCAAAAACACCAGCATGTAGGCGAGCGACAAAATGTCATCTCGCCTGCTCGGTGTATACTCCAGATGAGCGAACACTGGTGCAAACTCGATCGTTCCGGCGAACGGGAAAAACGCATCCTGCGCTATGTGTTCCCCCGTGCGTGGGTGCCGATACGGCTCGGCAAGACCGAAGTCAATCATGTGCAGCGTCTTGCGGGTCGTTCCGCGACCCAGCAGGACATTGTCCGGCTTCAGGTCGCGGTGAACGTACCCCAGCTCGTGGAATGTTTCCAGCCTGTCGAGCAGTTGCAGCGCTAGCTGCGAAACCGTCTTCAGACCGAAGCGTCCTCCGCACAAGTTCAGTAAGTCCTGCAGGGATGGCCCCAGGCGCTCCAAAACCAGCACGTCGCGTTTGCGATACGTACCGGCGTCGATGAGTCTGGGCCATCCACGGGCCTTCGGCAGCCGCGCATAGATCCGGCGCTCCGTGGCGAGCAGGAGCCGGTCCACCTCTTTGCTGGCCATTTTCATCACCACCGGCTGCTTGGAGCGGGCATGGCTGCCCACCAACACCGTGCCGCAGCCACCAGCATCGAATTCGCCTTCAATCCGATAGGTGGAGAGATTCACCACCATCAAGGACTCCGGCGAACTAGAATTGGGCGCACGTCCTTCTCTAATCGACATGTTCGATTCTCTTTGGCCACCTGCGAAATGTAACTGGAAGCAACAGCAGAATCAATTTTTCGCAAAAACACTCGAAAAAACCGTTAAAAGTGAGAGTGAGCGAAAACACGTCACCTTGCGTTTACTCGTAGTGAGGATATAACCTGATGCATAAGTGTGGTCTACATATATAGCCTTTGGTTGGGTGATGTTCACATGTGTACTACGATCGAAACAGCAACTTGACAGATTACGCATTTTCGGCTGGTAACCATCTAGTTACCTGTGGTGTGTGGGTTCTGGAAAACGCATCCAAGTGTTGTTACATTTCCAGGTCCGATTTTGGTTCATTTCGTCGTACCGGTGTCCTGGCCTGGCGTAGCCTGTGCGAGTTCTGTGCAGATCCTGTGTCGCGTCCTGTGTGCTTCTTTTATTGGGTTTTTCTTTTCTACGGTTTTTTTTTTTTTTTTTTTTTTTTTGTACGGGTAAAAGTGATGGTTTTCTGGGACAGTGGCGCTCAGCCGCCACCGTGCGTCTCCATGAGAATGCGTCAAAGTGGTGGACGCTTTTATCTCCGAAACAGGATCAACATCAAAGCATCAACCGGCGGCAGAATTTAAAAAAGAACTTATTACCCAGGCTGGATGGACGCAAGCCTTTAAAGTATGAATGCAAAAGTATTGAAAACCTCGCCCGGATTGGAACATAGAGAACTAAAAAAAAACATGAAATTTGTTTGTGAACATTCACATTTAATCGCGTAGCGAAAACGTTTACTTTTTTTTTTGCAGGGAGAGTCTTCCAAACACGCGGATGTGTGCCTTTGATGGAAACGGTTTATTGCGCGGATTCTAATTACACCTCGTAAAATGGTACCCGTTTTTCGGTCGCGATGTCGAGATGCCGCCGAGATGAAGCGTGCGAATTTGCGAATTGCGATGGCGAGAAATCACCCGATCGCGCACGAATCGCGCAGCTCATTCGCCTCCTCGAACACGAACCAATGTCCCAATGTCCAGCGTCATCCATCGGCGAGATTTAGTACTATTCAGAACCGCTGCATCTTTTGCTGTCAACCGAAGCTCTACGCAAGGTGGATGCAATCCGAGATCAGGTGAGGACAGATAGAGACGAAGACTAAGAAATCATGAATTTATTTGCTATTTTCACCTTTATTCCGCATCATCTACGAGACACACATGGACACACGAGGACAATTGCAGTAAGTATTGCCTGATTTTGTATCTCTGATGTTTGTTCAATAAAATGAATAAATACAAAAATGCACTTGCCTATAAGCAAGAAAGAAAATGTTTTCTGTTTGCTATACTTTTTGAAACCAACGGTGTGTAGCGGGTTTAAAATGACACCAAAGTCCCCCCAACTATGGCGACCCACCCAAGGTGGATTTAAAAATATCAGGTGGTGGACTCTAGTGCATTTTGACAATTCGTCACTTGCCGTAAGGTCCCCAGGATTCAAACTTTGTTTACATTAATTAAATTTGTTCATATAATTTATCTACCCCATTTTTTCGAATAAATATTCTTTAAAAATATATTTTGGACTTTGTGAGTTCTTATTTAACATTGAAACATACATTAAAGTGTGTTATTTTGTGTTATTCTGTGAATTTATTCTAGAATTCTTTGTGTTTTCGACATTTTTGATGATAAAAATTAAGAAATCATTATTTTTTTTTTCAATTTTTACATTAATTCCTCATTATCTACGAGCCGCATGGCCGCAATTTACTTGAGATTAGAACTCATGCTAGCATGATTTTAAATTTCGTGCATAAACAAATCATCAAATCTTTTGTTAATATATTACGTTTTTTCGATAAAATCAATAGACACACTAAAATGCACATAATAACAAAGAAATCTGTTATATTTGCTAAGCTTTGTGTGCGGAAACCAATGGTCAACGGTTCTAAAATGACGTAAAGTCCCTCAACTATGGCGACCCCCCAAAGGCCCTAATCCACCACCTGATATTTTTAATCCACCTTGGACCCACCACCGGGTAAAGGGCCTTTTCCAGCACCTGATATTTTGAATCCACCTTGGCAACGCACCCCATCCCGTGCTACAACGGGTTCAACAACTGTCATCGTTTTTTCCCGATTTACACTTTACACTTTCCGTGCTCAGATGCGCTTTCCGTGCTCAGATGCGCTTTCCGTGCGCGGCCGTGTAGCGGTGGAGTAATTGCGCGATGGGTGTTGTGGATCGTACGTACTGCTGCTGCCGCTGGAATTGTCGTAAGGATGGCTGCTACCGGTGGCATTCGGCCGTCATAGCAGCTGCTCATAGACACCGCTGTGCTGCTGCAGGATGCCCTGGTCCTGGTACGTCGACGCTGCCTTTCCCGCTGCTTGTGTGTTTGGTGGTGCATACTATCTCACCACCCGGTATCGTCACTCGCCTGATGGTGTTTCCCTTTTGTGTCCCGTAAACAGCCCATCCCAACATCGCCCTCACCGATTGAGATCACCCAGATTGAGGCTCCAGCGGTGGAAGTAGTAGGAGCACATTCTCCAAGCCGATTGGGATTTTCCAAGCCTGGTTCTCGGTGTACCATCCTTCTGATGTTCCGCTGGCCGATCCTGTAAGTAATCATTCGAACTTGTCAGTGTGGGATAATGAATATTTTGTTGTGGCAAACTTAGCTGTTGAAACCGTCGCCGTGAACGACCGCTCTCCCCCGCGTGCGGCAATCTCCAGGCTCCAGGTCAAACGTGAAGCTGAAACGTCTCCTTGCGTTTCACGTTGGCCGTCCACTGCAACTCAAGTGGGGGCCCGGCTGGCCCTACAATCTGATACTCGCTGCTAGGGTAACTTCAGCGTCAATGATGATCCTTCATCCAGAAATTGCGTGCGTGTCTCGCACTCGCTTGTTCAACGCTTGCACAACCCGGTACACGACACAGGAGAATCTCGATCGACAAGGCTTTGTTACGTGGTTTGCGGCACAGCTTCATCTGCGTTACAGTCTCAACACGTTCCATGGGAGACATGCGCTTCGCATCATTCTCTTAGCGTATGATCCGTGTTCGATCCAACGAAGGTAGGGAGTTTCAATTTGCGATGGCGAGAAACCCGATCGCGCACAAATCGCGCAACTCATTCGCCTCCTCGAACACGAACCATCTGAATTTAGCATCATCTATCGGCTCTGTTTTGCATTTCCCAATCAACTCTGGGGCTGTTTTGGACCCATAACCTTTCTCCATTTCGTGATTGTTCTGCAGTTTGTGGCAACCGTTCTTCCTTCCGTCAGTTCCGTGAATGCCTGTTTGGCACTTTCAATGAAGGCTTCTGTAATCCAATCTGTGATGATATGTAAGAAATAAAGCTGCTCGCTTTTGCAGAACAGTGATGGAATAGGACTGGACTATAAAGGCCCCGATAGAATGCCTCAGAGCAGTACGGTAAAGAGGAGCCAGAGACTTTCGAAGACACTATTTCTATTCGATACAATATTTTTGGAACAACCCAAGCTTTAAGGTTGTTTGGTGTGAAATATTTTACATTTCCCTGATATCCCGTTTTAGTTGTCCATTTTTGTAGGCCATTGATTCCGGACTGAAGTTCTTTCCTCTACATTCGGTTGCAGATTTGGACATCGCTACTAAACCGGGGTAAGAATGCTTCAGACAAACGGCGAGTAGCAGCAAATGAATTATCTCGATTATCTAAGCGTCGAAGGAGAAACGTTCTCTTTCGCTACACGCATCCAAATCCCGATGTAAATTGAAGTGTTCGATGGCTTTTTCCATCACGAATCACATACCAAAATTCGGTTAATTTTCCGGAGGCCGTTTTCAAATGACAGCCCGTGGCGCGTTCTGCAGAAGGACTTTGACTCCGATTTTGAGTAACGAGTGTTGGTCGTACCTACGCAAATGGTCGTACCAAATTTGGTCTACTAGCCGCGCCCTATCCAACGAGGGATAGCAATGGATCCGGGAAGGGGGGAAAAACATTCCCACACCTGTGTGTAAAACGGTGAAAATTTCACACAAAATCACGTTTTTTGACTGGAAGAGTTGACCTGAGTGGTTCCTAGGAGGACACGCTTGTGAGACAAAAGTTGCACAACTTGTACCGACGCGTCTGTCGCTGCCTGATATAGCTTTGTATTAGCTTCCGTTCGAAATCAATTTGACGTTTTTCCTTCCTGCACTATGGAACAGGGAGGGCGGGAGGAGGTGCAATACCCTACCGTCGGATAGTACTTGGCGAGAGCTTTCCATCGATGCCCCGCACGCACGCCCTTATATAAGCTCGCGTTCGAAAGCTATGCTCATGTACAGGTGGCCTATCAAAATTTGTGTTCGTGGATCGGCGTCGGCAGTGGAAAACATCCCCACAATGTACGTTTGAAGTTGATGCTGTCCGGCGAGAAAGAGTGGAAAATCGCAATCATTGCAAACTCGAAAATTAACTCGTTTTATATAGGCATTTGTACATTTCAATTTATTCCAATGCTATACGTGTATTTTTACATGGCCTCAATCTTACACTAAAATACAATAAATACATATTTATTTCCCTTCAACCCCCATAGCATCAAATGTACGTGTAGCTTCGTTGAGCAAACGCTTGGTGTCCCACTGACCGTCCTCTTTGGTTAGGCCGCTGGTGAGTCTGACAACACCAGAGGCCAACATCCAGTGGCGCCACGAGGAGGCAGAGGATCGGATTTGGCCACCGTCCCAGCATCGGGCTGTTCCTTCACGGCGCCTTATACTGGGGTGACTTACACGTCACTTTACGAAAGCTGGAACGAAGAGAGAGAGAGAGAGAGAAGAAAAGAAATTAGGTGCTGGTTTAGCAGCCAAACCGGTTCCAATCGAAATGCAAATCGTGCTGCATGGAATGTTGGCGCAGCAGATTCCGGAACATCCGCTTCAGCTCGGTATAGTCCGGCGCGTC
This sequence comes from Anopheles coluzzii, assembly GCF_943734685.1. NCBI lineage: Eukaryota > Metazoa > Arthropoda > Insecta > Diptera > Culicidae > Anopheles > Anopheles coluzzii. Next base: position 62,019,796 of record NC_064671.1, on the reverse strand, counting down.
GCAGAATTCCATCTGCAACGCGTACTCGGTCAACCGCTGAAACTCAGCCGGCAGTCCTCTACACAGCTCGCTGGGCGTAATGCACAACTTCAGAAGCAGTGCCTCGTCCGGATCAAATCGCTCCTCGGTACCATACCACGGTAGGCCACCGCGGAGCAAAAACACCAGCATGTAGGCGAGTGACAAAATGTCATCTCGCCTGCTCGGTGTATACTCCAGATGAGCGAACACTGGTGCAAACTCGATCGTTCCGGCGAACGGGAAAAACGCATCCTGCGCTATGTGTTCCCCCGTGCGTGGGTGCCGATACGGCTCGGCAAGACCGAAGTCGATCATGTGCAGCGTCTTGCGGGTCGTTCCGCGACCCAGCAGGACATTGTCCGGCTTCAGGTCGCGGTGAACGTACCCCAGCTCGTGGTATGTTTCCAGCCTGTCGAGCAGTTGCAGCGCTAGCTGCGAAACCGTCTTCAGACCGAAGCGTCCTCCGCACAAGTTCAGTAAGTCCTGCAGGGATGGCCCCAGGCGCTCCAAAACCAGCACGTCGCGTTTGCGATACGTACCGGTGTCGATGAGTCTGGGCCATCCACGGGCCTTCGGCAGCCGCGCATAGATCCGGCGCTCCGTGGCGAGCAGGAGCCGGTCCACCTCTTTGCTGGCCATTTTCATCACCACCGGCTGCTTGGAGCGGGCATGGCTGCCCACCAACACCGTGCCGCAGCCACCAGCATCGAATTCGCCTTCAATCCGATAGGTGGAGAGATTCACCACCATCAAGGACTCCGGCGAACTAGAATTGGGCGCACGTCCTTCTCTAATCGACATGTTCGATTCTCTTTGGCCACCTGCGAAATGTAACTGGAAGCAACAGCAGAATCAATTTTTCGCAAAAACACTCGAAAAAACCGTTAAAAGTGAGAGTGAGCGAAAACACGTCACCTTGCGTTTACTCGTAGTGAGGATATAACCTGATGCATAAGTGTGGTCTACATATATAGCCTTTGGTTGGGTGATGTTCACATGTGTACTACGATCGAAACAGCAACTTGACAGATTACGCATTTTCGGCTGGTAACCATCTAGTTACCTGTGGTGTGTGGGTTCTGGAAAACGCATCCAAGTGTTGTTACATTTCCAGGTCCGATTTTGGTTCATTTCGTCGTACCGGTGTCCTGGCCTGGCGTAGCCTGTGCGAGTTCTGTGCAGATCTGTTGTAATCTAGCAATCGTTGTAGATTGAACACAGTTCACAGTAGTCTATGAACGTAGTTAAGGATTAGTTAGTTGCAATAAAACCTTCAATCAGAACAGACGTCTTTAGGTTATGGGCGACAAGCACAAAGAAGTGGCGGTTCACGGAATACCGCAGTTTTCCGGAACAGGCTACGACACCTGGAAATTTCGAGTCGAAGTGTTTTTGAAAGCGTCGAAAGTATGGGACGCAGTGGTAAAGGACGTTCCATCAGTGGCCAGTGAAGTGACCAAGTTTGAGGAAATGGACGCGAAGGCAATGTCTCTACTGGTGAGCTTTATTTCTGACGAATACTTGGGATGTATTCGAGAAAAATCCACTACGAAGGAAATGTGGGAAGCACTAGAGAATACATTCGCCAAGAAATCCTCGGGAAGGCAAATGGTCTTAAGGAACCAGATCGCTCGTCTGAAGTTGAAGGAAGGGACATCGTTGCGCGCCCACCTTCAACAATTTGAGGATCTGGTTCGGCAGCTTCGGGTGGCCGGATCAAAACTTGAAGAAAGTGACGTCTGTTCGGCTTTGAGTTTAACGCTTCCGGAGTCCTATGATCCCCTGATGACGGCATTAGAAAACCTTCCTGAATCACAATTAACGTATGAATTAATGAAGACCCGGTTGCTAGGCGACGAATGCAAGCGCTTGGATAGAATCGAAAATTCTGAGGAGAAGCCTACTGCATTTGCTGGAAAAAATCGAAATAGGAACGGTTTTGAAAAATTCAACGGAAAATGTCACAACTGTGGAAAGAAAGGGCATATGAAAAAGGACTGTCGAATTAAAACGAAAGCCAACGTTGCCAGTGAATCAAGACAAGTTGTGTTCATGGCGGATGGAATCGGACGTAGGGTACAAACCGGTGATCAGCTTCAATTCCTGCTGGATTCAGGAGCTAGTGACCACATGGTAAATTCAAAAAAGTTTTTTACAACCGTGGAAAACTTGAAACAGCCAGTTTTCATCGATGTAGCGAAGAATGGGGAATCTCTCGTGGCCAAAGAAAGCGGCGTTATTAACGGAATGAGCAACCATGGCGTTCTGATGAGTGCTGAAAACGTTCTGTATGTGCCGACTTTAAGAGAAAACCTCATGTCTGTGAAAAAGCTAACGAAGGCTGGTGTGGATGTAATATTTCAAGAAACGCAAGTGATAATGAAAATCAATGGAAAAATAATTGCAACTGGAAAACAGCGAGGAAATCTGTACGCTATCGAATTGAAAATTGAACGGGCTAATGCAAGTATAGCAGAAGTGGAGTATGCTGATCTTTGGCACCGTCGTCTCGGTCACATCAGTGAAAGGGCCATGTCTACTATGATACGTGAAGACCTTGCTCTGGGTGTGCACTTCAAACCAGAAAAGCTCAAGTTTTGTGACGTGTGTGTCTTGGGTAGACACTGTCGGGAGCCGTTCAATGGTGCCAGAGACAGGGCAACCCGACCGTTGGAACGTATCCACTCTGACGTATGTGGACCGATCGACACGCCATCGTGGGAAGGTCATCGCTACTTCGTCTCGTTCATAGACGATCAGTCCCATTTTGCTGTGGTGTATTTGCTTCGAAAGAAATCGGAGGTCTTTGAAAAATTCAAAGAATTTTCAGCAATGGCGACTGCGATGTTTGGTACGAAAATTTCAAAACTCACTGTAGACCAGGGACGTGAGTATTTTTCGAATAATCAACAAAAGTACTACAAGGCGATGGGAATTCAGGTGGAGCCAACAGTAGCCTACTCACCGCAACAGAACGGGGTCGCGGAACGGTTCAACCGAACTCTTATCGAAAAGGTACGTACTATGTTAATTGGATCGAATGCGCCCAAGTCATTGTGGAGTGAAGCTGTGCTAGCAGCTGTGTTCATCTTAAATCGAAGTCCAACGTCTGCGATATCAAAGAACGTTACGCCTGCTGAACTATGGTATGGAAGAAAGCCAAGTCTGGAAAAGGCTCGTGTCTTTGGATGTCAAGCATTTGCATGGGTGCCGAATCAACAAAGAAAGAAGCTTGATGCAAAAAGTCGACAGTTATTCATGGTCGGATATGCACCAAACGGCTATCGGCTATGGGACAAGGATTCTAAACAAATCGTTATTGCTCGAGATGTGAAGTTTAACGAAACATATTTTCCATGGACGAATGATACACAAAATAACGGAAAATTAATTGTACCGCTAACCTACGAGCAAGAGGGGGAAGAAGTAATCGAGGAAGAAGTGATCGAGGATGCCGTTAATGTACATTCGGAAGAAGAAGATCCAGACGAGCAATATGGGGAAAACTCTTCAACTGAATCACTTGACTGCGATGGTGTCCAATCGTGTAATGATGATGAAGATGCAGCGGAAGCAGACGATACCGCGCTCCCTTCGCATCTAGATCTGGACTTGTCTTCCGGCCCTAGTGGCGAACAGTCTAGGAGGCGCAGCGAACGGGAGCGCCGATTTCCCGGTAAGTTCCTTGACTATATTACCGGATTCAGTGCTTGTGCTGTTGGCCCTCCGTTTTCTTCAGACGTTCCAGAAATGTATAACGACATTAATGCTCGTGAGGATCGTGACCGATGGTACCAAGCGGTACAAGATGAACTAAACTCCATGAAGGTCAACGATGTGTGGAAGTTGACGGTGTGTCCAGCCGGTGTGAAACCGCTAAAAACAAAGTGGGTGTTCCGGCTGAAGGAGGATGAAACCGGACAACAGGTCCGGTACAAGGCACGACTTGTAGTCAAAGGGTTTCTACAACGGCCCGGGATTGACTTTGAAGACACATTTGCACCCGTTGCTAGGCTGTCGACAGTTAGAGTAGTACTAGCTGTTGCCGTCCATCGTGGCTTACACGTACACCAAATGGACGTCAAAACGGCTTTCTTACACGGAGTGTTAAAGGAGGACCTGTACATGGAAGTGCCCCAAGGCGTGAGGGCTAGACCAGGCATCGTGTGCAAACTTAGAAAATCGCTTTATGGTCTAAAACAAGCTCCACGATGTTGGAATGACCGCTTCAACTCGTCATTATTGAAGTTTGGGTTCCGTAGATCAAACCGGGACTACTGTCTGTACGTTTCAACTGAAAAAGATGATGAAATTTATCTGGTGCTTTATGTCGACGATCTTCTGATTGTTGGACGAAATATTCGAACGATGGAGAGACTGAAACGGCGGCTCACAGATGAATTTGAAATGACCGATTGTGGGCAAACGAAGTTTTTCCTGGGAATGCGAATGGAGTACAACCGTAATCGTGGCGAACTGAAGCTGTCACAGGAGGCAGCTGCAAACAAAATTTTAGAAAAATTTGGAATGTCGGAATGTAATCCAGCGAAGACCCCGATGGAGAAAGGACTTCAGTTGAGTCGAAAAGGAAATCATACTGCACAGCCATATCGAGAGTCGCTAGGCAGTTTGATGTATCAAATGCTATGTGTGCGACCTGATTTGTGCTATCCCGTAGCTTACATGGGACGATTTCAACAATCACCAACGGCGATAAGCGTATCATGAGATACCTTAAAGGAACCGCTACTATGGGACTTCACTATAAGAAAAATCCAGGAAGTAGATCACTCGAAGGATATGTCGATGCTGACTGGGCGTCCGATGCAGAAGATCGCAAATCCGTAACTGGTTTCTTGTTTAAGGTATATGGTTCAACAGTATCTTGGGCAAGCCGGAAGCAGTCAACAGTCTCCTTGTCATCAAGTGAGTCTGAATATGTAGCGCTAAGTGCTGCTGTTTCCGAAGGAATCTGGTTGGCTGGTATTTTGGAAGATTTGCAATGCAAAACACCATCGGATCCAGTTATTATATACGAAGACAACCGTGGCTGTATTGGTCTGGCTAAGAATGCTGAATCCAAAAGGATAAAGCACTTGGATATTAAACATCATTTCATTAAAGACCATGTTGCTGCTGGTAATGTTAAGATTGAACCGATAAGTACTACTGAACAGCAAGCGGATATATTAACGAAAGCTTTGGATGCAAACCTATTTGAATATCTCAGAAGCAAAATTGGAGTCAGCGATTGAGAGGGGGTGTTGTAATCTAGCAATCGTTGTAGATTGAACACAGTTCACAGTAGTCTATGAACGTAGTTAAGGATTAGTTAGTTGCAATAAAACCTTCAATCAGAACAGACGTCTTTAAGATCCTGTGTCGCGTCCTGTGTGCTTCTTTTATTGGGTTTTTCTTTTCTACGGTTTTTTTTTTTTTTTTTTTTTTTGTACGGGTAAAAGTGATGGTTTTCTGGGACAGTGGCGCTCAGCCGCCACCGTGCGTCTCCATGAGAATGCGTCAAAGTGGTGGACGCTTTTATCTCCGAAACAGGATCAACATCAAAGCATCAACCGGCGGCAGAATTTAAAAAAGAACTTATTACCCAGGCTGGATGGACGCAAGCCTTTAAAGTATGAATGCAAAAGTATTGAAAACCTCGCCCGGATTGGAACATAGAGAACTAAAAAAAAACATGAAATTTTTTTGTGAACATTAACATTTAATCGCGTAGCGAAAACGTTTCCTTTTTTTTGCAGGGAGAGTCTTCCAAACACGCGGATGTGTGCCTTTGATGGAAACGGTTTATTGCGCGGATTCTAATTACACCTCGTAAAATGGTACCCGTTTTTCGGTCGCGATGTCGAGATGCCGCCGAGATGAAGCGTGCGAATTTGCGAATTGCGATGGCGAGAAATCACCCGATCGCGCACGAATCGCGCAGCTCATTCGCCTCCTCGAACACGAACCAATGTCCCAATGTCCAGCGTCATCTATCGGCGAGATTTAGTACTATTCAGAACCGCTGCATCTTTTACTGTCAACCGAAGCTCTACGCAAGGTGGATGCAATCCGAGATCAGGTGAGGACAGATAGAGACGAAGACTAAGAAATCATTAATTTATTTGCTATTTTCACCTTTATTCCGCATCATCTACGAGACACATGGACACACGAGGACAATTGCAGTAAGTATTGCCTGATTTTGTATCTCTGATGTTTGTTCAATAAAATGAATAAATACAAAAATGCACTTGCCTATAAGCAAGAAAGAAAATGTTTTCTGTTTGCTATACTTTTTGAAACCAACGGTGTGTAGCGGGTTTAAAATGACACCAAAGTCCCCCCAACTATGGCGACCCACCCAAGGTGGATTTAAAAATATCAGGTGGTGGACTCTAGTGCATTTTGACAATTCGTCACTTGCCGTAAGGTCCCCAGGATTCAAACTTTGTTTACATTAATTAAATTTGTTCATATAATTTATCTACCCCATTTTTTCGAATAAATATTCTTTAAAAATATATTTTGGACTTTGTGAGTTCTTATTTAACATTGAAACATACATTAAAGTGTGTTATTTTGTGTTATTCTGTGAATTTATTCTAGAATTCTTTGTGTTTTCGACATTTTTGATGATAAAAATTAAGAAATCATTATTTTTTTTTCAATTTTTACATTAATTCCTCATTATCTACGAGCCGCATGGCCGCAATTTACTTGAGATTAGAACTCATGCTAGCATGATTTTAAATTTCGTGCATAAACAAATCATCAAATCTTTTGTTAATATATTACGTTTTTTCGATAAAATCAATAGACACACTAAAATGCACATAATAACAAAGAAATCTGTTATATTTGCTAAGCTTTGTGTGCGGAAACCAATGGTCAACGGTTCTAAAATGACGTAAAGTCCCTCAACTATGGCGACCCCCCAAAGGCCCTAATCCACCACCTGATATTTTTAATCCACCTTGGACCCACCACCGGGTAAAGGGCCTTTTCCAGCACCTGATATTTTGAATCCACCTTGGCAACGCACCCCATCCCGTGCTACAACGGGTTCAACAACTGTCATCGTTTTTTCCCGATTTACACTTTACACTTTCCGTGCTCAGATGCGCTTTCCGTGCTCAGATGCGCTTTCCGTGCGCGGCCGTGTAGCGGTGGAGTAATTGCGCGATGGGTGTTGTGGATCGTACGTACTGCTGCTGCCGCTGGAATTGTCGTAAGGATGGCTGCTACCGGTGGCATTCGGCCGTCATAGCAGCTGCTCATAGACACCGCTGTGCTGCTGCAGGATGCCCTGGTCCTGGTACGTCGACGCTGCCTTTCCCGCTGCTTGTGTGTTTGGTGGTGCATACTATCTCACCACCCGGTATCGTCACTCGCCTGATGGTGTTTCCCTTTTGTGTCCCGTAAACAGCCCATCCCAACATCGCCCTCACCGATTGAGATCACCCAGATTGAGGCTCCAGCGGTGGAAGTAGTAGGAGCACATTCTCCAAGCCGATTGGGATTTTCCAAGCCTGGTTCTCGGTGTACCATCCTTCTGATGTTCCGCTGGCCGATCCTGTAAGTAATCATTCGAACTTGTCAGTGTGGGATAATGAATATTTTGTTGTGGCAAACTTAGCTGTTGAAACCGTCGCCGTGAACGACCGCTCTCCCCCGCGTGCGGCAATCTCCAGGCTCCAGGTCAAACGTGAAGCTGAAACGTCTCCTTGCGTTTCACGTTGGCCGTCCACTGCAACTCAAGTGGGGGCCCGGCTGGCCCTACAATCTGATACTCGCTGCTAGGGTAACTTCAGCGTCAATGATGATCCTTCATCCAGAAATTGCGTGCGTGTCTCGCACTCGCTTGTTCAACGCTTGCACAACCCGGTACACGACACAGGAGAATCTCGATCGACAAGGCTTTGTTACGTGGTTTGCGGCACAGCTTCATCTGCGTTACAGTCTCAACACGTTCCATGGGAGACATGCGCTTCGCATCATTCTCTTAGCGTATGATCCGTGTTCGATCCAACGAAGGTAGGGAGTTTCAATTTGCGATGGCGAGAAACCCGATCGCGCACAAATCGCGCAACTCATTCGCCTCCTCGAACACGAACCATCTGAATTTAGCATCATCTATCGGCTCTGTTTTGCATTTCCCAATCAACTCTGGGGCTGTTTTGGACCCATAACCTTTCTCCATTTCGTGATTGTTCTGCAGTTTGTGGCAACCGTTCTTCCTTCCGTCAGTTCCGTGAATGCCTGTTTGGCACTTTCAATGAAGGCTTCTGTAATCCAATCTGTGATGATATGTAAGAAATAAAGCTGCTCGCTTTTGCAGAACAGTGATGGAATAGGACTGGACTATAAAGGCCCCGATAGAATGCCTCAGAGCAGTACGGTAAAGAGGAGCCAGAGACTTTCGAAGACACTATTTCTATTCGATACAATATTTTTGGAACAACCCAAGCTTTAAGGTTGTTTGGTGTGAAATATTTTACATTTCCCTGATATCCCGTTTTAGTTGTCCATTTTTGTAGGCCATTGATTCCGGACTGAAGTTCTTTCCTCTACATTCGGTTGCAGATTTGGACATCGCTACTAAACCGGGGTAAGAATGCTTCAGACAAACGGCGAGTAGCAGCAAATGAATTATCTCGATTATCTAAGCGTCGAAGGAGAAACGTTCTCTTTCGCTACACGCATCCAAATCCCGATGTAAATTGAAGTGTTCGAAGGCTTTTTCCATCACGAATCACATACCAAAATTCGGTTAATTTTCCGGAGGCCGTTTTCAAATGACAGCCCGTGGCGCGTTCTGCAGAAGGACTTTGACTCCGATTTTGAGTAACGAGTGTTGGTCGTACCTACGCAAATGGTCGTACCAAATTTGGTCTACTAGCCGCGCCCTATCCAACGAGGGATAGCAATGGATCCGGGAAGGGGGGAAAAACATTCCCACACCTGTGTGTAAAACGGTGAAAATTTCACACAAAATCACGTTTTTTGACTGGAAGAGTTGACCTGAGTGGTTCCTAGGAGGACACGCTTGTGAGACAAAAGTTGCACAACTTGTACCGACGCGTCTGTCGCTGCCTGATATAGCTTTGTATTAGCTTCCGTTCGAAATCAATTTGACGTTTTTCCTTCCTGCAGTATGGAACAGGGAGGGCGGGAGGAGGTGCAATACCCCACCGTCGGATAGTACTTGGCGAGAGCTTTCCATCGATGCCCCGCACGCACGCCCTTATATAAGCTCGCGTTCGAAAGCTATGCTCATGTACAGGTGGCCTATCAAAATTTGTGTTCGTGGATCGGCGTCGGCAGTGGAAAACATCCCCACAATGTACGTTTGAAGTTGATGCTGTCCGGCGAGAAAGAGTGGAAAATCGCAATCATTGCAAACTCGAAAATTAACTCGTTTTATATAGGCATTTGTACATTTCAATTTATTCCAATGCTATACGTGTATTTTTACATGGCCTCAATCTTACACTAAAATACAATAAATACATATTTATTTCCCTTCAACCCCCATAGCATCAAATGTACGTGTAGCTTCGTTGAGCAAACGCTTGGTGTCCCACTGACCGTCCTCTTTGGTTAGGCCGCTGGTGAGTCTGACAACACCAGAGGCCAACATCCAGTGGCGCCACGAGGAGGCAGAGGATCGGATTTGGCCACCGTCCCAGCATCGGGCTGTTCCTTCACGGCGCCTTATACTGGGGTGACTTACACGTCACTTTACGAAAGCTGGAACGAAGAGAGAGAGAGAGAGAGAAGAAAAGAAATTAGGTGCTGGTTTAGCAGCCAAACCGGTTCCAATCGAAATGCAAATCGTGCTGCATGGAATGTTGGCGCAGCAGATTCCGGAACATCCGCTTCAGCTCGGTATAGTCCGGCGCGTCGCAGAATTCCATCTGCAACGCGTACTCGGTCAACCGCTGAAACTCAGCCGGCAGTCCTCTACACAGCTCGCTGGGCGTAATGCACAACTTCAGAAGCAGTGCCTCGTCCGGATCAAATCGCTCCTCGGTACCATACCACGGTAGGCCACCGCGGAGCAAAAACACCAGCATGTAGGCGAGTGACAAAATGTCATCTCGCCTGCTCGGTGTATACTCCAGATGAGCGAACACTGGTGCAAACTCGATCGTTCCGGCGAACGGGAAAAACGCATCCTGCGCTATGTGTTCCCCCGTGCGTGGGTGCCGATACGGCTCGGCAAGACCGAAGTCGATCATGTGCAGCGTCTTGCGGGTCGTTCCGCGACCCAGCAGGACATTGTCCGGCTTCAGGTCGCGGTGAACGTACCCCAGCTCGTGGTATGTTTCCAGCCTGTCGAGCAGTTGCAGCGCTAGCTGCGAAACCGTCTTCAGACCGAAGCGTCCTCCGCACAAGTTCAGTAAGTCCTGCAGGGATGGCCCCAGGCGCTCCAAAACCAGCACGTCGCGTTTGCGATACGTACCGGTGTCGATGAGTCTGGGCCATCCACGGGCCTTCGGCAGCCGCGCATAGATCCGGCGCTCCGTGGCGAGCAGGAGCCGGTCCACCTCTTTGCTGGCCATTTTCATCACCACCGGCTGCTTGGAGCGGGCATGGCTGCCCACCAACACCGTGCCGCAGCCACCAGCATCGAATTCGCCTTCAATCCGATAGGTGGAGAGATTCACCACCATCAAGGACTCCGGCGAACTAGAATTGGGCGCACGTCCTTCTCTAATCGACATGTTCGATTCTCTTTGGCCACCTGCGAAATGTAACTGGAAGCAACAGCAGAATCAATTTTTCGCAAAAACACTCGAAAAAACCGTTAAAAGTGAGAGCGAGCGAAAACACGTCACCTTGCGTTTACTCGTAGTGAGGATATAACCTGATGCATAAGTGTGGTCTACATATATAGCCTTTGGTTGGGTGATGTTCACATGTGTACTACGATCGAAACAGCAACTTGACAGATTACGCATTTTCGGCTGGTAACCATCTAGTTACCTGTGGTGTGTGGGTTCTGGAAAACGCATCCAAGTGTTGTTACATTTCCAGGTCCGATTTTGGTTCATTTCGTCGTACCGGTGTCCTGGCCTGGCGTAGCCTGTGCGAGTTCTGTGCAGATCCTGTGTCGCGTCCTGTGTGCTTCTTTTATTGGGTTTTTCTTTTCTACGGTTTTTTTTTTTTTTTTTTTTTTTTGTACGGGTAAAAGTGATGGTTTTCTGGGACAGTGGCGCTCAGCCGCCACCGTGCGTCTCCATGAGAATGCGTCAAAGTGGTGGACGCTTTTATCTCCGAAACAGGATCAACATCAAAGCATCAACCGGCGGCAGAATTTAAAAAAGAACTTATTACCCAGGCTGGATGGACGCAAGCCTTTAAAGTATGAATGCAAAAGTATTGAAAACCTCGCCCGGATTGGAACATAGAGAACTAAAAAAAAACATGAAATTTTTTTGTGAACATTAACATTTAATCGCGTAGCGAAAACGTTTCCTTTTTTTTGCAGGGAGAGTCTTCCAAACACGCGGATGTGTGCCTTTGATGGAAACGGTTTATTGCGCGGATTCTAATTACACCTCGTAAAATGGTACCCGTTTTTCGGTCGCGATGTCGAGATGCCGCCGAGATGAAGCGTGCGAATTTGCGAATTGCGATGGCGAGAAATCACCCGATCGCGCATGTTGTGGACGGAATCAAAGTTGCGCAACATTGTGCTCTGGGCCGCTCGCTACGTGCGACGGTTTTCAGACGCTAGAGCTGTCAACAACCACGTGCAGCTAAAGGGCGCAGCCATCGCGATCCTTCCGAGGACCGAGGTCGGGACGACGACCTCGGGGTGACCGTTGACATACACTTCACTGCAGGCCATCCGCGATAAGAGGTGCGAGCGCGAGCATTAGGGACTAGCGGGCGTATAGGTTTTTTGTATGTAAAGTTTTATTGCGTTGTACATCGTTATTGTAATATAGTGTTTTAAGTACTTTTTATCCTGGTGTTCGGATTGTTTATTTACGTGTTAAAGAACATAAAAGTGGCGACGAGGATGGGATTTTCCTCATCAGTGTGTAGAACCTGCGTTGTAAAAAAAAAAGAAAAAAAAACTGCTCCTTCTCTAACTGAAAAAAACGCGCAGTGCAGTGAAATTGTTTAATAATTAAAAAAAAAAAAACCTATTCAGTGAGTGTAAAAGAAAAAAAAGTATATAAAAAGGATCATCAGAACGTGTGTAGTAGGATAGCTAAGCTCAGTAGCTTGATTGAAAAGTTCGTGTACAGTTCGGTTTTATTTTTTTTTCTGTCGAGGACAATTTTTTTTTTTCTCTCTCTGCAAATAATTTATAAAATGAATACCAGTGGTGATGAAGAAAGGCGCTCTAGTGCGGGTTTTAATGTGCAACCGACGCACCAGCTACAAAATGGTTCTGGAGAACCATCAGTGCAGCAACCTCCATTACAAACGCCGCCATCGGTGTCGATGGATAGTTCGTCGATGATGCAGATCTTGAAATTAATGCAGCAACAAATGGCGCAGCAGCAGAACATTTTGGCGCAGTTAATGCAGCAGCAAGGGTCAGGTCAAAGTTCATCCACAACACCGGAACAAATCTTGGATTCGTTGTGCAGCCACATTAAAGAATTTAAATACGATGCTGAGGCTGGAACGACATTTGCCGCATGGTACAACCGCTATGAGGACCTGTTCGAAAGAGATGCTGCCCGGTTGAGCGACGAAGCAAAAGTGCGCCTTCTCATGCGCAAGCTAGGAACTCTTGAACATGACCGGTATGTAAATTTTATCTTGCCAAAGTTCTCACGAGATTTTTCATTACCAGAGACGGTCGCAAAGCTGACAGATTTGTTCGGAACTAAGGAGTCCCTGTTACATCGACGGTTCAAATGCTTAAATACGGTGAAGGGGAAGACGGAAGATTATCTAGCGTACGCATGTCGCGTCAACCGGGGTGTAGTCAACTTTGAGCTAGGCAAGTTGACGGAGGAACAGCTTAAATGCCTTGTATTTGTTTGCGGGTTGAAAGATGATAAGGATGTGGAAATTCGTCAAAGACTGTTAGTGCGGATCGAGGAACGTCCTGAAACCACCCTGGAGCATATTACAACCGAATGTCAACGCATTATCAACTTAAGACACGACAGCGCAATGATCGAAAGAGAGAACACCGAACAAGTCTATGCAGTGAAGCATAAGGAAACACAGTTCCAGCATTATCGAAGCAACCTGCCATACGATTCGAAACCCCCTAGCAGATCGTGCTGGCTATGTGGAGGACTACACTGGTCTCGAGACTGTACGTACCGTACTCACAAATGTGCCGATTGTGGAAGAATAGGCCACAAAGAAGGATTTTGCAAAACGTACAACAATTATCGTCGGAACTATAACCAAGCGAATTTCAATCGTCAGCAAGCAAATACTAGAACGGTCTCAGTCAATGTGCACAGCGTTCAGGAGAGAAGGAAGTATGTACCTCTCAGCATCAATGGCATTCACCTCCGGCTACAGCTCGACACCGCTTCTGACATATCAGTCATTGGCAAAAATACCTGGAAACTAATCGGAGCACCCCCCCTTTCCCCGCCAACAGTCGATGCCAAAACAGCATCGGGAGCAGTGTTGCATATAATCGGCGAATTCAGTGCCAACATCACCATCAAAGAAGAGCAGCGTGTCGAGACGGTTTATGTTTCGCAAGCGGACTTGAAGCTGTTGGGAACCGACCTAATCGAGGCCTTTTCCTTATGGTCAGTGCCTGTTGACCAGATATGCAACGCCATTCAATCATCAACGAATAAGGAGCTACGACTACGTTATCCCAAGCTGTTTGGAGAGGGCATGGGCCTATGTACAAAGGGAAACGTTACTCTGCAGCTGAAAGAAAAGTGTCGTCCAGTTTTCTGCCCTAAACGTCCAGTTGCGTACGCTATGCTGGATGCAGTCGACAAGGAACTGGACCGGCTGGAGAAGCTAGGAGTCATCACACCGGTCGATTTCTCTGACTGGGCCGCACCAATTGTCGTCGTGCGGAAAGCAAACGGTCAGATAAGGATCTGCGGAGATTACTCGACCGGTCTCAATGGAGCCTTGCACCCCCAGGAGTACCCGCTTCCACTACCAGCAGATATTTTCGCCAGGCTAGGTAATTGCACTCATTTTACACAAATAGATTTATCGGATGCTTTCCTTCAGGTCGAAATTGCTGAGCAGAGTCGGAAGTTTCTAACCATCAACACGCATAAAGGGCTTTACTCCTACAACCGACTACCACCGGGCATCAAGGTAGCTCCTGCGGCTTTTCAACAGTTGATGGACAAAATGCTCATTGGATTGCGGGGAGTTTCCAGTTACATGGATGATATCATTATCGGAGGTAGGAATCAGAAAGAACATGATGATATTTTAAATGAAACGCTCGCTAGAATTCAAGATTATGGTTTCACAATTCGCGTAGAAAAATGTTTTTTTAATGAGAAGCAAATACGGTATCTAGGGCACATAATCGATAATCAAGGCATCAGACCAGATCCGGAAAAAGTTAAAGCTATAACCAATTTGCCAGCACCATCAGATGTCAGTGAAGTAAGGTCATTCCTCGGAGCAATCAATTATTATGGGCGCTTTATTCCAAATCTACGAAATTTGCGGTACCCACTGGATGCACTACTAAAAGAAGGGAGAGAATTTGCGTGGACTGCAGAATGCCAGAAAGTTTTTGAAAAATTCAAGTCAGTATTGTCTTCAAACCTATTATTAACCCACTATGATCCGCGACTTGAGATAGTGGTATCAGCTGATGCGTCTTCCGTTGGTCTGGGAGCAACTCTAAGTCACAAATTTTCTGATGGCAGTATGAAGGTTGTACAACATGCATCACGATCTCTTACAAAAGCCGAGCAAAGATACAGTCAAATCGACCGGGAAGGGCTAGCTATCATTTTCGCAGTGACCAAATTTCATAAGATGATATTTGGTCGGCATTTCCGTCTTCAGACAGATCACAGGCCTCTGCTAAGAATATTTGGAAACAAGAAAGGTATTCCTGTTTACACTGCAAACAGGTTACAGCGTTTTGCCCTTACGCTTTTAATGTACGATTTTGAAATCGAATATGTAACCACGGAGAAATTTGGAAATGCCGACATCCTATCAAGATTGATAAGCGAGCACAGCAAGCCAGATGAAGACTATATAATCGCCAATTTGGAGCTAGAGAAGGATGTAAAATCAGTAGTCATCAGCAACATCTCATCCCTACCAATCAATTTTACGGAAGTAGCCAAACAAACGGGAAAAGATTCAATTTTATCAAAGGTACTACATTTTACACAAAACGGTTGGCCACATAATACTATTTATACAGGAGAATTAGCAAGTTTTTATGCAAGAAGGGAAGCGTTATCAGCAGTGGATGAGTGTTTATTATTTGGCGAGAGAGTCATAATTCCAAACAGCCTTCAGGAACGATGCCTCCGACAGTTCCATCGTGGCCATCCTGGCATTCAAAGAATGAAATCGTTAGCTCGTAGCTACGTATATTGGCCATCCATCGATAAAGACATAAGCGAATGCGTAGCCTCTTGTGAGAGGTGTCAAGCTGTTTCAAAGTCACCTGCTCATTCAGCTCCTGTTCCTTGGCCTAAACCTTCATCACCATGGCAGCGTGTGCATATCGATTACGCTGGCCCTCTGGAAGGGGACTATTTTTTAATTGTCGTGGATGCATACTCAAAATGGCCAGAGATTGTAAAAACATCAAGCATTACGGCATCGGCGACTATAGCAATTCTACGAGGAATATTTTCACGTTTTGGAAATCCAGTCACGCTTGTAAGTGACAATGGCACGCAGTTTACTAGCGAGATTTTTGCTGATTTTTGCGCTCACAATGGCATAGAACATCTGAGAACAGCACCATTTCATCCTCAGTCAAATGGCCAGGCTGAGAGGTTTGTAGACACGTTCAAGAGATCGATGAAAAAGATTAGTGCAGAAGATACATCACTTCCGGAGGCATTGGACATATTTTTACAAACCTATCGATCGACTCCAAATCCGTCCACAGAAGAAAAGAAATCACCAGCTGAGCTCATGTTAGGTCGTAAAATGCGAACAACTTTGGATCTGCTTCGTCCTACCTTAAATCCATTTAAACACAGTGTACCTGAGAAGGTGAGAGAGTTGTCCTGCGGAGATTTAGTGTACGTCAAGACATACAGCAGAAACATTTGGAAATGGGAGCCAGCAGTCATAACCGGAAGATGTGGCAACGTTATGTATGAAGTTGTAACCGGTGATCAACGTACACTTCGAAGGCATGTAAATCAAATGCGTAGGCGTAACGGAAATCGTCATCAGCAGAGCCGCTCTTCGAAACCCTTAGCTCTGGATGTATTTCTGGATTCATGGAATGTAATGCACGAGCCACCACCGTTGCTTGACGATCAGTGCACTCCATCACCTGTTCAGGCGCCACCGTTATCGTTATCATTGGCTCCAACAACGTCTCTTCCATCACCGAGTTGTTTGTCACCATCGTCATCGTCGACTCCACCATCGTCTACAATACCGCCTGAGTCTGCTATCACATCGTCTGCGTCCTCGCCATCGTCATCGTCCAATTCGGGTTCAGTCTACACTTCCTGTTCACCTACATCACCTGAAGAGTCTCCAACAGATGAACTAGATGACCACAAGGAAGAAGAACAGCTGGTACAAGTACCACGTAGGTCTTCTAGAAATATAAGACCCTCACGTTGGTTGGACCAGTACCAGCTATATTAACAGGGGGAGATGTTGTGGACGGAATCAAAGTTGCGCAACATTGTGCTCTGGGCCGCTCGCTACGTGCGACGGTTTTCAGACGCTAGAGCTGTCAACAACCACGTGCAGCTAAAGGGCGCAGCCATCGCGATCCTTCCGAGGACCGAGGTCGGGACGACGACCTCGGGGTGACCGTTGACATACACTTCACTGCAGGCCATCCGCGATAAGAGGTGCGAGCGCGAGCATTAGGGACTAGCGGGCGTATAGGTTTTTTGTATGTAAAGTTTTATTGCGTTGTACATCGTTATTGTAATATAGTGTTTTAAGTACTTTTTATCCTGGTGTTCGGATTGTTTATTTACGTGTTAAAGAACATAAAAGCGCACGAATCGCGCAGCTCATTCGCCTCCTCGAACACAAACCAATGTCCCAATGTCCAGCGTCATCTATCGGCGAGATTTAGTACTATTCAGAACCGCTGCATCTTTTACTGTCAACCGAAGCTCTACGCAAGGTGGATGCAATCCGAGATCAGGTGAGGACAGATAGAGACGAAGACTAAGAAATCATTAATTTATTTGCTATTTTCACCTTTATTCCGCATCATCTACGAGACACATGGACACGCGAGGACAATTGCAGTAAGTGTTGCCTGATTTTGTATCTCTGATGTTTGTTCAATAAAATGAATAAATACAAAAATGCACTTGCCTATAAGCAAGAAAGAAAGTTTTCTGTTTGCTATACTTTTTGAAACCAACGGTGTGTAGCGGGTTTAAAATGACACCAAAGTCCCCCCAACTATGGCGACCCACCCAAGGTGGATTTAAAAATATCAGGTGGTGGACTCTAGTGCATTTTGACAATTCGTCACTTGCCGTAAGGTCCCCAGGATTCTAGCTTTGTTTACATTAATTAAATTTGTTCATATAATTTATCTACCCCATTTTTTCGAATAAATATTCTTTAAAAATATATTTTGGACTTTGTGAGTTCTTATTTAACATTGAAACATACATTAAAGTGTGTTATTTTGTGTTATTCTGTGAATTTATTCTAGAATTCTTTGTGTTTTCGACATTTTTGATGATAAAAATTAAGAAATCATTATTTTTTTTTCAATTTTTACATTAATTCCTCATTATCTACGAGCCGCATGGCCGCAATTTACTTGAGATTAGAACTCATGCTAGCATGATTTTAAATTTCGTGCATAAACAAATCATCAAATCTTTTGTTAATATATTACGTTTTTTCGATAAAATCAATAGACACACTAAAATGCACATAATAACAAAGAAATCTGTTATATTTGCTAAGCTTTGTGTGCGGAAACCAATGGTCAACGGTTCTAAAATGACGTAAAGTCCCTCAACTATGGCGACCCCCCAAAGGCCCTAATCCACCACCTGATATTTTTAATCCACCTTGGACCCACCACCGGGTAAAGGGCCTTTTCCAGCACCTGATATTTTGAATCCACCTTGGCAACGCACCCCATCCCGTGCTACAACGGGTTCAACAACTGTCATCGTTTTTTCCCGATTTACACTTTACACTTTCCGTGCTCAGATGCGCTTTCCGTGCTCAGATGCGCTTTCCGTGCGCGGCCGTGTAGCGGTGGAGTAATTGCGCGATGGGTGTTGTGGATCGTACGTACTGCTGCTGCCGCTGGAATTGTCGTAAGGATGGCTGCTACCGGTGGCATTCGGCCGTCATAGCAGCTGCTCATAGACACCGCTGTGCTGCTGCAGGATGCCCTGGTCCTGGTACGTCGACGCTGCCTTTCCCGCTGCTTGTGTGTTTGGTGGTGCATACTATCTCACCACCCGGTATCGTCACTCGCCTGATGGTGTTTCCCTTTTGTGTCCCGTAAACAGCCCATCCCAACATCGCCCTCACCGATTGAGATCACCCAGATTGAGGCTCCAGCGGTGGAAGTAGTAGGAGCACATTCTCCAAGCCGATTGGGATTTTCCAAGCCTGGTTCTCGGTGTACCATCCTTCTGATGTTCCGCTGGCCGATCCTGTAAGTAATCATTCGAACTTGTCAGTGTGGGATAATGAATATTTTGTTGTGGCAAACTTAGCTGTTGAAACCGTCGCCGTGAACGACCGCTCTCCCCCGCGTGCGGCAATCTCCAGGCTCCAGGTCAAACGTGAAGCTGAAACGTCTCCTTGCGTTTCACGTTGGCCGTCCACTGCAACTCAAGTGGGGGCCCGGCTGGCCCTTCAATCTGATACTCGCTGCTAGGGTAACTTCAGCGTCAATGATGATCCTTCATCCAGAAATTGCGTGCGTGTCTCGCACTCGCTTGTTCAACGCTTGCACAACCCGGTACACGACACAGGAGAATCTCGATCGACAAGGCTTTGTTACGTGGTTTGCGGCACAGCTTCATCTGCGTTACAGTCTCAACACGTTCCATGGGAGACATGCGCTTCGCATCATTCTCTTAGCGTATGATCCGTGTTCGATCCAACGAAGGTAGGGAGTTTCAATTTGCGATGGCGAGAAACCCGATCGCGCACAAATCGCGCAACTCATTCGCCTCCTCGAACACGAACCATCTGAATTTAGCATCATCTATCGGCTCTGTTTTGCATTTCCCAATCAACTCTGGGGCTGTTTTGGACCCATAACCTTTCTCCATTTCGTGATTGTTCTGCAGTTTGTGGCAACCGTTCTTCCTTCCGTCAGTTCCGTGAATGCCTGTTTGGCACTTTCAATGAAGGCTTCTGTAATCCAATCTGTGATGATATGTAAGAAATAAAGCTGCTCGCTTTTGCAGAACAGTGATGGAATAGGACTGGACTATAAAGGCCCCGATAGAATGCCTCAGAGCAGTACGGTAAAGAGGAGCCAGAGACTTTCGAAGACACTATTTCTATTCGATACAATATTTTTGGAACAACCCAAGCTTTAAGGTTGTTTGGTGTGAAATATTTTACATTTCCCTGATATCCCGTTTTAGTTGTCCATTTTTGTAGGCCATTGATTCCGGACTGAAGTTCTTTCCTCTACATTCGGTTGCAGATTTGGACATCGCTACTAAACCGGGGTAAGAATGCTTCAGACAAACGGCGAGTAGCAGCAAATGAATTATCTCGATTATCTAAGCGTCGAAGGAGAAACGTTCTCTTTCGCTACACGCATCCAAATCCCGATGTAAATTGAAGTGTTCGATGGCTTTTTCCATCACGAATCACATACCAAAATTCGGTTAATTTTCCGGAGGCCGTTTTCAAATGACAGCCCGTGGCGCGTTCTGCAGAAGGACTTTGACTCCGATTTTGAGTAACGAGTGTTGGTCGTACCTACGCAAATGGTCGTACCAAATTTGGTCTACTAGCCGCGCCCTATCCAACGAGGGATAGCAATGGATCCGGGAAGGGGGGAAAAACATTCCCACACCTGTGTGTAAAACGGTGAAAATTTCACACAAAATCAC
Source organism: Anopheles coluzzii (assembly GCF_943734685.1). Taxonomy (NCBI): domain Eukaryota; kingdom Metazoa; phylum Arthropoda; class Insecta; order Diptera; family Culicidae; genus Anopheles; species Anopheles coluzzii. Next base: position 61,999,553 of record NC_064671.1, on the reverse strand, counting down.
GTTTTTTGACTGGAAGAGTTGACCTGAGTGGTTCCTAGGAGGACACGCTTGTGAGACAAAAGTTGCACAACTTGTACCGACGCGTCTGTCGCTGCCTGATATAGCTTTGTATTAGCTTCCGTTCGAAATCAATTTGACGTTTTTCCTTCCTGCACTATGGAACAGGGAGGGCGGGAGGAGGTGCAATACCCTACCGTCGGATAGTACTTGGCGAGAGCTTTCCATCGATGCCCCGCACGCACGCCCTTATATAAGCTCGCGTTCGAAAGCTATGCTCATGTACAGGTGGCCTATCAAAATTTGTGTTCGTGGATCGGCGTCGGCAGTGGAAAACATCCCCACAATGTACGTTTGAAGTTGATGCTGTCCGGCGAGAAAGAGTGGAAAATCGCAATCATTGCAAACTCGAAAATTAACTCGTTTTATATAGGCATTTGTACATTTCAATTTATTCCAATGCTATACGTGTATTTTTACATGGCCTCAATCTTACACTAAAATACAATAAATACATATTTATTTCCCTTCAACCCCCATAGCATCAAATGTACGTGTAGCTTCGTTGAGCAAACGCTTGGTGTCCCACTGACCGTCCTCTTTGGTTAGGCCGCTGGTGAGTCTGACAACACCAGAGGCCAACATCCAGTGGCGCCACGAGGAGGCAGAGGATCGGATTTGGCCACCGTCCCAGCATCGGGCTGTTCCTTCACGGCGCCTTATACTGGGGTGACTTACACGTCACTTTACGAAAGCTGGAACGAAGAGAGAGAGAGAGAGAGAAGAAAAGAAATTAGGTGCTGGTTTAGCAGCCAAACCGGTTCCAATCGAAATGCAAATCGTGCTGCATGGAATGTTGGCGCAGCAGATTCCGGAACATCCGCTTCAGCTCGGTATAGTCCGGCGCGTCGCAGAATTCCATCTGCAACGCGTACTCGGTCAACCGCTGAAACTCAGCCGGCAGTCCTCTACACAGCTCGCTGGGCGTAATGCACAACTTCAGAAGCAGTGCCTCGTCCGGATCAAATCGCTCCTCGGTACCATACCACGGTAGGCCACCGCGGAGCAAAAACACCAGCATGTAGGCGAGTGACAAAATGTCATCTCGCCTGCTCGGTGTATACTCCAGATGAGCGAACACTGGTGCAAACTCGATCGTTCCGGCGAACGGGAAAAACGCATCCTGCGCTATGTGTTCCCCCGTGCGTGGGTGCCGATACGGCTCGGCAAGACCGAAGTCGATCATGTGCAGCGTCTTGCGGGTCGTTCCGCGACCCAGCAGGACATTGTCCGGCTTCAGGTCGCGGTGAACGTACCCCAGCTCGTGGTATGTTTCCAGCCTGTCGAGCAGTTGCAGCGCTAGCTGCGAAACCGTCTTCAGACCGAAGCGTCCTCCGCACAAGTTCAGTAAGTCCTGCAGGGATGGCCCCAGGCGCTCCAAAACCAGCACGTCGCGTTTGCGATACGTACCGGTGTCGATGAGTCTGGGCCATCCACGGGCCTTCGGCAGCCGCGCATAGATCCGGCGCTCCGTGGCGAGCAGGAGCCGGTCCACCTCTTTGCTGGCCATTTTCATCACCACCGGCTGCTTGGAGCGGGCATGGCTGCCCACCAACACCGTGCCGCAGCCACCAGCATCGAATTCGCCTTCAATCCGATAGGTGGAGAGATTCACCACCATCAAGGACTCCGGCGAACTAGAATTGGGCGCACGTCCTTCTCTAATCGACATGTTCGATTCTCTTTGGCCACCTGCGAAATGTAACTGGAAGCAACAGCAGAATCAATTTTTCGCAAAAACACTCGAAAAAACCGTTAAAAGTGAGAGTGAGCGAAAACACGTCACCTTGCGTTTACTCGTAGTGAGGATATAACCTGATGCATAAGTGTGGTCTACATATATAGCCTTTGGTTGGGTGATGTTCACATGTGTACTACGATCGAAACAGCAACTTGACAGATTACGCATTTTCGGCTGGTAACCATCTAGTTACCTGTGGTGTGTGGGTTTTGGAAAACGCATCCAAGTGTTGTTACATTTCCAGGTCCGATTTTGGTTCATTTCGTCGTACCGGTGTCCTGGCCTGGCGTAGCCTGTGCGAGTTCTGTGCAGATCCTGTGTCGCGTCCTGTGTGCTTCTTTTATTGGGTTTTTCTTTTCTACGGTTTTTTTTTTTTTTTTTTTTTTTTTTTTTGTACGGGTAAAAGTGATGGTTTTCTGGGACAGTGGCGCTCAGCCGCCACCGTGCGTCTCCATGAGAATGCGTCAAAGTGGTGGACGCTTTTATCTCCGAAACAGGATCAACATCAAAGCATCAACCGGCGGCAGAATTTAAAAAAGAACTTATTACCCAGGCTGGATGGACGCAAGCCTTTAAAGTATGAATGCAAAAGTATTGAAAACCTCGCCCGGATTGGAACATAGAGAACTAAAAAAAAACATGAAATTTTTTTGTGAACATTAACATTTAATCGCGTAGCGAAAACGTTTCCTTTTTTTTGCAGGGAGAGTCTTCCAAACACGCGGATGTGTGCCTTTGATGGAAACGGTTTATTGCGCGGATTCTAATTACACCTCGTAAAATGGTACCCGTTTTTCGGTCGCGATGTCGAGATGCCGCCGAGATGAAGCGTGCGAATTTGCGAATTGCGATGGCGAGAAATCACCCGATCGCGCACGAATCGCGCAGCTCATTCGCCTCCTCGAACACAAACCAATGTCCCAATGTCCAGCGTCATCTATCGGCGAGATTTAGTACTATTCAGAACCGCTGCATCTTTTACTGTCAACCGAAGCTCTACGCAAGGTGGATGCAATCCGAGATCAGGTGAGGACAGATAGAGACGAAGACTAAGAAATCATGAATTTATTTGCTATTTTCACCTTTATTCCGCATCATCTACGAGACACACATGGACACACGAGGACAATTGCAGTAAGTATTGCCTGATTTTGTATCTCTGATGTTTGTTCAATAAAATGAATAAATACAAAAATGCACTTGCCTATAAGCAAGAAAGAAAGTTTTCTGTTTGCTATACTTTTTGAAACCAACGGTGTGTAGCGGGTTTAAAATGACACCAAAGTCCCCCCAACTATGGCGACCCACCCAAGGTGGATTTAAAAATATCAGGTGGTGGACTCTAGTGCATTTTGACAATTCGTCACTTGCCGTAAGGTCCCCAGGATTCAAACTTTGTTTACATTAATTAAATTTGTTCATATAATTTATCTACCCCATTTTTTCGAATAAATATTCTTTAAAAATATATTTTGGACTTTGTGAGTTCTTATTTAACATTGAAACATACATTAAAGTGTGTTATTTTGTGTTATTCTGTGAATTTATTCTAGAATTCTTTGTGTTTTCGACATTTTTGATGATAAAAATTAAGAAATCATTATTTTTTTTTCAATTTTTACATTAATTCCTCATTATCTACGAGCCGCATGGCCGCAATTTACTTGAGATTAGAACTCATGCTAGCATGATTTTAAATTTCGTGCATAAACAAATCATCAAATCTTTTGTTAATATATTACGTTTTTTCGATAAAATCAATAGACACACTAAAATGCACATAATAACAAAGAAATCTGTTATATTTGCTAAGCTTTGTGTGCGGAAACCAATGGTCAACGGTTCTAAAATGACGTAAAGTCCCTCAACTATGGCGACCCCCCAAAGGCCCTAATCCACCACCTGATATTTTTAATCCACCTTGGACCCACCACCGGGTAAAGGGCCTTTTCCAGCACCTGATATTTTGAATCCACCTTGGCAACGCACCCCATCCCGTGCTACAACGGGTTCAACAACTGTCATCGTTTTTTCCCGATTTACACTTTACACTTTCCGTGCTCAGATGCGCTTTCCGTGCTCAGATGCGCTTTCCGTGCGCGGCCGTGTAGCGGTGGAGTAATTGCGCGATGGGTGTTGTGGATCGTACGTACTGCTGCTGCCGCTGGAATTGTCGTAAGGATGGCTGCTACCGGTGGCATTCGGCCGTCATAGCAGCTGCTCATAGACACCGCTGTGCTGCTGCAGGATGCCCTGGTCCTGGTACGTCGACGCTGCCTTTCCCGCTGCTTGTGTGTTTGGTGGTGCATACTATCTCACCACCCGGTATCGTCACTCGCCTGATGGTGTTTCCCTTTTGTGTCCCGTAAACAGCCCATCCCAACATCGCCCTCACCGATTGAGATCACCCAGATTGAGGCTCCAGCGGTGGAAGTAGTAGGAGCACATTCTCCAAGCCGATTGGGATTTTCCAAGCCTGGTTCTCGGTGTACCATCCTCCTGATGTTCCGCTGGCCGATCCTGTAAGTAATCATTCGAACTTGTCAGTGTGGGATAATGAATATTTTGTTGTGGCAAACTTAGCTGTTGAAACCGTCGCCGTGAACGACCGCTCTCCCCCGCGTGCGGCAATCTCCAGGCTCCAGGTCAAACGTGAAGCTGAAACGTCTCCTTGCGTTTCACGTTGGCCGTCCACTGCAACTCAAGTGGGGGCCCGGCTGGCCCTTCAATCTGATACTCGCTGCTAGGGTAACTTCAGCGTCAATGATGATCCTTCATCCAGAAATTGCGTGCGTGTCTCGCACTCGCTTGTTCAACGCTTGCACAACCCGGTACACGACACAGGAGAATCTCGATCGACAAGGCTTTGTTACGTGGTTTGCGGCACAGCTTCATCTGCGTTACAGTCTCAACACGTTCCATGGGAGACATGCGCTTCGCATCATTCTCTTAGCGTATGATCCGTGTTCGATCCAACGAAGGTAGGGAGTTTCAATTTGCGATGGCGAGAAACCCGATCGCGCACAAATCGCGCAACTCATTCGCCTCCTCGAACACGAACCATCTGAATTTAGCATCATCTATCGGCTCTGTTTTGCATTTCCCAATCAACTCTGGGGCTGTTTTGGACCCATAACCTTTCTCCATTTCGTGATTGTTCTGCAGTTTGTGGCAACCGTTCTTCCTTCCGTCAGTTCCGTGAATGCCTGTTTGGCACTTTCAATGAAGGCTTCTGTAATCCAATCTGTGATGATATGTAAGAAATAAAGCTGCTCGCTTTTGCAGAACAGTGATGGAATAGGACTGGACTATAAAGGCCCCGATAGAATGCCTCAGAGCAGTACGGTAAAGAGGAGCCAGAGACTTTCGAAGACACTATTTCTATTCGATACAATATTTTTGGAACAACCCAAGCTTTAAGGTTGTTTGGTGTGAAATATTTTACATTTCCCTGATATCCCGTTTTAGTTGTCCATTTTTGTAGGCCATTGATTCCGGACTGAAGTTCTTTCCTCTACATTCGGTTGCAGATTTGGACATCGCTACTAAACCGGGGTAAGAATGCTTCAGACAAACGGCGAGTAGCAGCAAATGAATTATCTCGATTATCTAAGCGTCGAAGGAGAAACGTTCTCTTTCGCTACACGCATCCAAATCCCGATGTAAATTGAAGTGTTCGATGGCTTTTTCCATCACGAATCACATACCAAAATTCGGTTAATTTTCCGGAGGCCGTTTTCAAATGACAGCCCGTGGCGCGTTCTGCAGAAGGACTTTGACTCCGATTTTGAGTAACGAGTGTTGGTCGTACCTACGCAAATGGTCGTACCAAATTTGGTCTACTAGCCGCGCCCTATCCAACGAGGGATAGCAATGGATCCGGGAAGGGGGGAAAAACATTCCCACACCTGTGTGTAAAACGGTGAAAATTTCACACAAAATCACGTTTTTTGACTGGAAGAGTTGACCTGAGTGGTTCCTAGGAGGACACGCTTGTGAGACAAAAGTTGCACAACTTGTACCGACGCGTCTGTCGCTGCCTGATATAGCTTTGTATTAGCTTCCGTTCGAAATCAATTTGACGTTTTTCCTTCCTGCAGTATGGAACAGGGAGGGCGGGAGGAGGTGCAATACCCCACCGTCGGATAGTACTTGGCGAGAGCTTTCCATCGATGCCCCGCACGCACGCCCTTATATAAGCTCGCGTTCGAAAGCTATGCTCATGTACAGGTGGCCTATCAAAATTTGTGTTCGTGGATCGGCGTCGGCAGTGGAAAACATCCCCACAATGTACGTTTGAAGTTGATGCTGTCCGGCGAGAAAGAGTGGAAAATCGCAATCATTGCAAACTCGAAAATTAACTCGTTTTATATAGGCATTTGTACATTTCAATTTATTCCAATGCTATACGTGTATTTTTACATGGCCTCAATCTTACACTAAAATACAATAAATACATATTTATTTCCCTTCAACCCCCATAGCATCAAATGTACGTGTAGCTTCGTTGAGCAAACGCTTGGTGTCCCACTGACCGTCCTCTTTGGTTAGGCCGCTGGTGAGTCTGACAACACCAGAGGCCAACATCCAGTGGCGCCACGAGGAGGCAGAGGATCGGATTTGGCCACCGTCCCAGCATCGGGCTGTTCCTTCACGGCGCCTTATACTGGGGTGACTTACACGTCACTTTACGAAAGCTGGAACGAAGAGAGAGAGAGAGAGAGAAGAAAAGAAATTAGGTGCTGGTTTAGCAGCCAAACCGGTTCCAATCGAAATGCAAATCGTGCTGCATGGAATGTTGGCGCAGCAGATTCCGGAACATCCGCTTCAGCTCGGTATAGTCCGGCGCGTCGCAGAATTCCATCTGCAACGCGTACTCGGTCAACCGCTGAAACTCAGCCGGCAGTCCTCTACACAGCTCGCTGGGCGTAATGCACAACTTCAGAAGCAGTGCCTCGTCCGGATCAAATCGCTCCTCGGTACCATACCACGGTAGGCCACCGCGGAGCAAAAACACCAGCATGTAGGCGAGCGACAAAATGTCATCTCGCCTGCTCGGTGTATACTCCAGATGAGCGAACACTGGTGCAAACTCGATCGTTCCGGCGAACGGGAAAAACGCATCCTGCGCTATGTGTTCCCCCGTGCGTGGGTGCCGATACGGCTCGGCAAGACCGAAGTCGATCATGTGCAGCGTCTTGCGGGTCGTTCCGCGACCCAGCAGGACATTGTCCGGCTTCAGGTCGCGGTGAACGTACCCCAGCTCGTGGTATGTTTCCAGCCTGTCGAGCAGTTGCAGCGCTAGCTGCGAAACCGTCTTCAGACCGAAGCGTCCTCCGCACAAGTTCAGTAAGTCCTGCAGGGATGGCCCCAGGCGCTCCAAAACCAGCACGTCGCGTTTGCGATACGTACCGGTGTCGATGAGTCTGGGCCATCCACGGGCCTTCGGCAGCCGCGCATAGATCCGGCGCTCCGTGGCGAGCAGGAGCCGGTCCACCTCTTTGCTGGCCATTTTCATCACCACCGGCTGCTTGGAGCGGGCATGGCTGCCCACCAACACCGTGCCGCAGCCACCAGCATCGAATTCGCCTTCAATCCGATAGGTGGAGAGATTCACCACCATCAAGGACTCCGGCGAACTAGAATTGGGCGCACGTCCTTCTCTAATCGACATGTTCGATTCTCTTTGGCCACCTGCGAAATGTAACTGGAAGCAACAGCAGAATCAATTTTTCGCAAAAACACTCGAAAAAACCGTTAAAAGTGAGAGTGAGCGAAAACACGTCACCTTGCGTTTACTCGTAGTGAGGATATAACCTGATGCATAAGTGTGGTCTACATATATAGCCTTTGGTTGGGTGATGTTCACATGTGTACTACGATCGAAACAGCAACTTGACAGATTACGCATTTTCGGCTGGTAACCATCTAGTTACCTGTGGTGTGTGGGTTCTGGAAAACGCATCCAAGTGTTGTTACATTTCCAGGTCCGATTTTGGTTCATTTCGTCGTACCGGTGTCCTGGCCTGGCGTAGCCTGTGCGAGTTCTGTGCAGATCCTGTGTCGCGTCCTGTGTGCTTCTTTTATTGGGTTTTTCTTTTCTACGGTTTTTTTTTTTTTTTTTTTTTTTTTGTACGGGTAAAAGTGATGGTTTTCTGGGACAGTGGCGCTCAGCCGCCACCGTGCGTCTCCATGAGAATGCGTCAAAGTGGTGGACGCTTTTATCTCCGAAACAGGATCAACATCAAAGCATCAACCGGCGGCAGAATTTAAAAAAGAACTTATTACCCAGGCTGGATGGACGCAAGCCTTTAAAGTATGAATGCAAAAGTATTGAAAACCTCGCCCGGATTGGAACATAGAGAACTAAAAAAAAACATGAAATTTGTTTGTGAACATTCACATTTAATCGCGTAGCGAAAACGTTTACTTTTTTTTTTTTGCAGGGAGAGTCTTCCAAACACGCGGATGTGTGCCTTTGATGGAAACGGTTTATTGCGCGGATTCTAATTACACCTCGTAAAATGGTACCCGTTTTTCGGTCGCGATGTCGAGATGCCGCCGAGATGAAGCGTGCGAATTTGCGAATTGCGATGGCGAGAAATCACCCGATCGCGCACGAATCGCGCAGCTCATTCGCCTCCTCGAACACAAACCAATGTCCCAATGTCCAGCGTCATCTATCGGCGAGATTTAGTACTATTCAGAACCGCTGCATCTTTTGCTGTCAACCGAAGCTCTACGCAAGGTGGATGCAATCCGAGATCAGGTGAGGACAGATAGAGACGAAGACTAAGAAATCATGAATTTATTTGCTATTTTCACCTTTATTCCGCATCATCTACGAGACACATGGACACGCGAGGACAATTGCAGTAAGTGTTGCCTGATTTTGTATCTCTGATGTTTGTTCAATAAAATGAATAAATACAAAAATGCACTTGCCTATAAGCAAGAAAGAAAGTTTTCTGTTTGCTATACTTTTTGAAACCAACGGTGTGTAGCGGGTTTAAAATGACACCAAAGTCCCCCCAACTATGGCGACCCACCCAAGGTGGATTTAAAAATATCAGGTGGTGGACTCTAGTGCATTTTGACAATTCGTCACTTGCCGTAAGGTCCCCAGGATTCAAACTTTGTTTACATTAATTAAATTTGTTCATATAATTTATCTACCCCATTTTTTCGAATAAATATTCTTTAAAAATATATTTTGGACTTTGTGAGTTCTTATTTAACATTGAAACATACATTAAAGTGTGTTATTTTGTGTTATTCTGTGAATTTATTCTAGAATTCTTTGTGTTTTCGACATTTTTGATGATAAAAATTAAGAAATCATTATTTTTTTTTCAATTTTTACATTAATTCCTCATTATCTACGAGCCGCATGGCCGCAATTTACTTGAGATTAGAACTCATGCTAGCATGATTTTAAATTTCGTGCATAAACAAATCATCAAATCTTTTGTTAATATATTACGTTTTTTCGATAAAATCAATAGACACACTAAAATGCACATAATAACAAAGAAATCTGTTATATTTGCTAAGCTTTGTGTGCGGAAACCAATGGTCAACGGTTCTAAAATGACGTAAAGTCCCTCAACTATGGCGACCCCCCAAAGGCCCTAATCCACCACCTGATATTTTTAATCCACCTTGGACCCACCACCGGGTAAAGGGCCTTTTCCAGCACCTGATATTTTGAATCCACCTTGGCAACGCACCCCATCCCGTGCTACAACGGGTTCAACAACTGTCATCGTTTTTTCCCGATTTACACTTTACACTTTCCGTGCTCAGATGCGCTTTCCGTGCTCAGATGCGCTTTCCGTGCGCGGCCGTGTAGCGGTGGAGTAATTGCGCGATGGGTGTTGTGGATCGTACGTACTGCTGCTGCCGCTGGAATTGTCGTAAGGATGGCTGCTACCGGTGGCATTCGGCCGTCATAGCAGCTGCTCATAGACACCGCTGTGCTGCTGCAGGATGCCCTGGTCCTGGTACGTCGACGTTGCCTTTCCCGCTGCTTGTGTGTTTGGTGGTGCATACTATCTCACCACCCGGTATCGTCACTCGCCTGATGGTGTTTCCCTTTTGTGTCCCGTAAACAGCCCATCCCAACATCGCCCTCACCGATTGAGATCACCCAGATTGAGGCTCCAGCGGTGGAAGTAGTAGGAGCACATTCTCCAAGCCGATTGGGATTTTCCAAGCCTGGTTCTCGGTGTACCATCCTTCTGATGTTCCGCTGGCCGATCCTGTAAGTAATCATTCGAACTTGTCAGTGTGGGATAATGAATATTTTGTTGTGGCAAACTTAGCTGTTGAAACCGTCGCCGTGAACGACCGCTCTCCCCCGCGTGCGGCAATCTCCAGGCTCCAGGTCAAACGTGAAGCTGAAACGTCTCCTTGCGTTTCACGTTGGCCGTCCACTGCAACTCAAGTGGGGGCCCGGCTGGCCCTTCAATCTGAGACTCGCTGCTAGGGTAACTTCAGCGTCAATGATGATCCTTCATCCAGAAATTGCGTGCGTGTCTCGCACTCGCTTGTTCAACGCTTGCACAACCCGGTACACGACACAGGAGAATCTCGATCGACAAGGCTTTGTTACGTGGTTTGCGGCACAGCTTCATCTGCGTTACAGTCTCAACACGTTCCATGGGAGACATGCGCTTCGCATCATTCTCTTAGCGTATGATCCGTGTTCGATCCAACGAAGGTAGGGAGTTTCAATTTGCGATGGCGAGAAACCCGATCGCGCACAAATCGCGCAACTCATTCGCCTCCTCGAACACGAACCATCTGAATTTAGCATCATCTATCGGCTCTGTTTTGCATTTCCCAATCAACTCTGGGGCTGTTTTGGACCCATAACCTTTCTCCATTTCGTGATTGTTCTGCAGTTTGTGGCAACCGTTCTTCCTTCCGTCAGTTCCGTGAATGCCTGTTTGGCACTTTCAATGAAGGCTTCTGTAATCCAATCTGTGATGATATGTAAGAAATAAAGCTGCTCGCTTTTGCAGAACAGTGATGGAATAGGACTGGACTATAAAGGCCCCGATAGAATGCCTCAGAGCAGTACGGTAAAGAGGAGCCAGAGACTTTCGAAGACACTATTTCTATTCGATACAATATTTTTGGAACAACCCAAGCTTTAAGGTTGTTTGGTGTGAAATATTTTACATTTCCCTGATATCCCGTTTTAGTTGTCCATTTTTGTAGGCCATTGATTCCGGACTGAAGTTCTTTCCTCTACATTCGGTTGCAGATTTGGACATCGCTACTAAACCGGGGTAAGAATGCTTCAGACAAACGGCGAGTAGCAGCAAATGAATTATCTCGATTATCTAAGCGTCGAAGGAGAAACGTTCTCTTTCGCTACACGCATCCAAATCCCGATGTAAATTGAAGTGTTCGATGGCTTTTTCCATCACGAATCACATACCAAAATTCGGTTAATTTTCCGGAGGCCGTTTTCAAATGACAGCCCGTGGCGCGTTCTGCAGAAGGACTTTGACTCCGATTTTGAGTAACGAGTGTTGGTCGTACCTACGCAAATGGTCGTACCAAATTTGGTCTACTAGCCGCGCCCTATCCAACGAGGGATAGCAATGGATCCGGGAAGGGGGGAAAAACATTCCCACACCTGTGTGTAAAACGGTGAAAATTTCACACAAAATCACGTTTTTTGACTGGAAGAGTTGACCTGAGTGGTTCCTAGGAGGACACGCTTGTGAGACAAAAGTTGCACAACTTGTACCGACGCGTCTGTCGCTGCCTGATATAGCTTTGTATTAGCTTCCGTTCGAAATCAATTTGACGTTTTTCCTTCCTGCAGTATGGAACAGGGAGGGCGGGAGGAGGTGCAATACCCCACCGTCGGATAGTACTTGGCGAGAGCTTTCCATCGATGCCCCGCACGCACGCCCTTATATAAGCTCGCGTTCGAAAGCTATGCTCATGTACAGGTGGCCTATCAAAATTTGTGTTCGTGGATCGGCGTCGGCAGTGGAAAACATCCCCACAATGTACGTTTGAAGTTGATGCTGTCCGGCGAGAAAGAGTGGAAAATCGCAATCATTGCAAACTCGAAAATTAACTCGTTTTATATAGGCATTTGTACATTTCAATTTATTCCAATGCTATACGTGTATTTTTACATGGCCTCAATCTTACACTAAAATACAATAAATACATATTTATTTCCCTTCAACCCCCATAGCATCAAATGTACGTGTAGCTTCGTTGAGCAAACGCTTGGTGTCCCACTGACCGTCCTCTTTGGTTAGGCCGCTGGTGAGTCTGACAACACCAGAGGCCAACATCCAGTGGCGCCACGAGGAGGCAGAGGATCGGATTTGGCCACCGTCCCAGCATCGGGCTGTTCCTTCACGGCGCCTTATACTGGGGTGACTTACACGTCACTTTACGAAAGCTGGAACGAAGAGAGAGAGAGAGAGAGAAGAAAAGAAATTAGGTGCTGGTTTAGCAGCCAAACCGGTTCCAATCGAAATGCAAATCGTGCTGCATGGAATGTTGGCGCAGCAGATTCCGGAACATCCGCTTCAGCTCGGTATAGTCCGGCGCGTCGCAGAATTCCATCTGCAACGCGTACTCGGTCAACCGCTGAAACTCAGCCGGCAGTCCTCTACACAGCTCGCTGGGCGTAATGCACAACTTCAGAAGCAGTGCCTCGTCCGGATCAAATCGCTCCTCGGTACCATACCACGGTAGGCCACCGCGGAGCAAAAACACCAGCATGTAGGCGAGCGACAAAATGTCATCTCGCCTGCTCGGTGTATACTCCAGATGAGCGAACACTGGTGCAAACTCGATCGTTCCGGCGAACGGGAAAAACGCATCCTGCGCTATGTGTTCCCCCGTGCGTGGGTGCCGATACGGCTCGGCAAGACCGAAGTCAATCATGTGCAGCGTCTTGCGGGTCGTTCCGCGACCCAGCAGGACATTGTCCGGCTTCAGGTCGCGGTGAACGTACCCCAGCTCGTGGTATGTTTCCAGCCTGTCGAGCAGTTGCAGCGCTAGCTGCGAAACCGTCTTCAGACCGAAGCGTCCTCCGCACAAGTTCAGTAAGTCCTGCAGGGATGGCCCCAGGCGCTCCAAAACCAGCACGTCGCGTTTGCGATACGTACCGGTGTCGATGAGTCTGGGCCATCCACGGGCCTTCGGCAGCCGCGCATAGATCCGGCGCTCCGTGGCGAGCAGGAGCCGGTCCACCTCTTTGCTGGCCATTTTCATCACCACCGGCTGCTTGGAGCGGGCATGGCTGCCCACCAACACCGTGCCGCAGCCACCAGCATCGAATTCGCCTTCAATCCGATAGGTGGAGAGATTCACCACCATCAAGGACTCCGGCGAACTAGAATTGGGCGCACGTCCTTCTCTAATCGACATGTTCGATTCTCTTTGGCCACCTGCGAAATGTAACTGGAAGCAACAGCAGAATCAATTTTTCGCAAAAACACTCGAAAAAACCGTTAAAAGTGAGAGCGAGCGAAAACACGTCACCTTGCGTTTACTCGTAGTGAGGATATAACCTGATGCATAAGTGTGGTCTACATATATAGCCTTTGGTTGGGTGATGTTCACATGTGTACTACGATCGAAACAGCAACTTGACAGATTACGCATTTTCGGCTGGTAACCATCTAGTTACCTGTGGTGTGTGGGTTCTGGAAAACGCATCCAAGTGTTGTTACATTTCCAGGTCCGATTTTGGTTCATTTCGTCGTACCGGTGTCCTGGCCTGGCGTAGCCTGTGCGAGTTCTGTGCAGATCCTGTGTCGCGTCCTGTGTGCTTCTTTTATTGGGTTTTTCTTTTCTACGGTTTTTTTTTTTTTTTTTTTTTTTTTTTTTTTTGTACGGGTAAAAGTGATGGTTTTCTGGGACAGTGGCGCTCAGCCGCCACCGTGCGTCTCCATGAGAATGCGTCAAAGTGGTGGACGCTTTTATCTCCGAAACAGGATCAACATCAAAGCATCAACCGGCGGCAGAATTTAAAAAAGAACTTATTACCCAGGCTGGATGGACGCAAGCCTTTAAAGTATGAATGCAAAAGTATTGAAAACCTCGCCCGGATTGGAACATAGAGAACTAAAAAAAAACATGAAATTTTTTTGTGAACATTAACATTTAATCGCGTAGCGAAAACGTTTACTTTTTTTTTTTTTGCAGGGAGAGTCTTCCAAACACGCGGATGTGTGCCTTTGATGGAAACGGTTTATTGCGCGGATTCTAATTACACCTCGTAAAATGGTACCCGTTTTTCGGTCGCGATGTCGAGATGCCGCCGAGATGAAGCGTGCGAATTTGCGAATTGCGATGGCGAGAAATCACCCGATCGCGCACGAATCGCGCAGCTCATTCGCCTCCTCGAACACAAACCAATGTCCCAATGTCCAGCGTCATCTATCGGCGAGATTTAGTACTATTCAGAACCGCTGCATCTTTTACTGTCAACCGAAGCTCTACGCAAGGTGGATGCAATCCGAGATCAGGTGAGGACAGATAGAGACGAAGACTAAGAAATCATTAATTTATTTGCTATTTTCACCTTTATTCCGCATCATCTACGAGACACATGGACACGCGAGGACAATTGCAGTAAGTGTTGCCTGATTTTGTATCTCTGATGTTTGTTCAATAAAATGAATAAATACAAAAATGCACTTGCCTATAAGCAAGAAAGAAAGTTTTCTGTTTGCTATACTTTTTGAAACCAACGGTGTGTAGCGGGTTTAAAATGACACCAAAGTCCCCCCAACTATGGCGACCCACCCAAGGTGGATTTAAAAATATCAGGTGGTGGACTCTAGTGCATTTTGACAATTCGTCACTTGCCGTAAGGTCCCCAGGATTCAAACTTTGTTTACATTAATTAAATTTGTTCATATAATTTATCTACCCCATTTTTTCGAATAAATATTCTTTAAAAATATATTTTGGACTTTGTGAGTTCTTATTTAACATTGAAACATACATTAAAGTGTGTTATTTTGTGTTATTCTGTGAATTTATTCTAGAATTCTTTGTGTTTTCGACATTTTTGATGATAAAAATTAAGAAATCATTATTTTTTTTTCAATTTTTACATTAATTCCTCATTATCTACGAGCCGCATGGCCGCAATTTACTTGAGATTAGAACTCATGCTAGCATGATTTTAAATTTCGTGCATAAACAAATCATCAAATCTTTTGTTAATATATTACGTTTTTTCGATAAAATCAATAGACACACTAAAATGCACATAATAACAAAGAAATCTGTTATATTTGCTAAGCTTTGTGTGCGGAAACCAATGGTCAACGGTTCTAAAATGACGTAAAGTCCCTCAACTATGGCGACCCCCCAAAGGCCCTAATCCACCACCTGATATTTTTAATCCACCTTGGACCCACCACCGGGTAAAGGGCCTTTTCCAGCACCTGATATTTTGAATCCACCTTGGCAACGCACCCCATCCCGTGCTACAACGGGTTCAACAACTGTCATCGTTTTTTCCCGATTTACACTTTACACTTTCCGTGCTCAGATGCGCTTTCCGTGCTCAGATGCGCTTTCCGTGCGCGGCCGTGTAGCGGTGGAGTAATTGCGCGATGGGTGTTGTGGATCGTACGTACTGCTGCTGCCGCTGGAATTGTCGTAAGGATGGCTGCTACCGGTGGCATTCGGCCGTCATAGCAGCTGCTCATAGACACCGCTGTGCTGCTGCAGGATGCCCTGGTCCTGGTACGTCGACGCTGCCTTTCCCGCTGCTTGTGTGTTTGGTGGTGCATACTATCTCACCACCCGGTATCGTCACTCGCCTGATGGTGTTTCCCTTTTGTGTCCCGTAAACAGCCCATCCCAACATCGCCCTCACCGATTGAGATCACCCAGATTGAGGCTCCAGCGGTGGAAGTAGTAGGAGCACATTCTCCAAGCCGATTGGGATTTTCCAAGCCTGGTTCTCGGTGTACCATCCTTCTGATGTTCCGCTGGCCGATCCTGTAAGTAATCATTCGAACTTGTCAGTGTGGGATAATGAATATTTTGTTGTGGCAAACTTAGCTGTTGAAACCGTCGCCGTGAACGACCGCTCTCCCCCGCGTGCGGCAATCTCCAGGCTCCAGGTCAAACGTGAAGCTGAAACGTCTCCTTGCGTTTCACGTTGGCCGTCCACTGCAACTCAAGTGGGGGCCCGGCTGGCCCTTCAATCTGATACTCGCTGCTAGGGTAACTTCAGCGTCAATGATGATCCTTCATCCAGAAATTGCGTGCGTGTCTCGCACTCGCTTGTTCAACGCTTGCACAACCCGGTACACGACACAGGAGAATCTCGATCGACAAGGCTTTGTTACGTGGTTTGCGGCACAGCTTCATCTGCGTTACAGTCTCAACACGTTCCATGGGAGACATGCGCTTCGCATCATTCTCTTAGCGTATGATCCGTGTTCGATCCAACGAAGGTAGGGAGTTTCAATTTGCGATGGCGAGAAACCCGATCGCGCACAAATCGCGCAACTCATTCGCCTCCTCGAACACGAACCATCTGAATTTAGCATCATCTATCGGCTCTGTTTTGCATTTCCCAATCAACTCTGGGGCTGTTTTGGACCCATAACCTTTCTCCATTTCGTGATTGTTCTGCAGTTTGTGGCAACCGTTCTTCCTTCCGTCAGTTCCGTGAATGCCTGTTTGGCACTTTCAATGAAGGCTTCTGTAATCCAATCTGTGATGATATGTAAGAAATAAAGCTGCTCGCTTTTGCAGAACAGTGATGGAATAGGACTGGACTATAAAGGCCCCGATAGAATGCCTCAGAGCAGTACGGTAAAGAGGAGCCAGAGACTTTCGAAGACACTATTTCTATTCGATACAATATTTTTGGAACAACCCAAGCTTTAAGGTTGTTTGGTGTGAAATATTTTACATTTCCCTGATATCCCGTTTTAGTTGTCCATTTTTGTAGGCCATTGATTCCGGACTGAAGTTCTTTCCTCTACATTCGGTTGCAGATTTGGACATCGCTACTAAACCGGGGTAAGAATGCTTCAGACAAACGGCGAGTAGCAGCAAATGAATTATCTCGATTATCTAAGCGTCGAAGGAGAAACGTTCTCTTTCGCTACACGCATCCAAATCCCGATGTAAATTGAAGTGTTCGATGGCTTTTTCCATCACGAATCACATACCAAAATTCGGTTAATTTTCCGGAGGCCGTTTTCAAATGACAGCCCGTGGCGCGTTCTGCAGAAGGACTTTGACTCCGATTTTGAGTAACGAGTGTTGGTCGTACCTACGCAAATGGTCGTACCAAATTTGGTCTACTAGCCGCGCCCTATCCAACGAGGGATAGCAATGGATCCGGGAAGGGGGGAAAAACATTCCCACACCTGTGTGTAAAACGGTGAAAATTTCACACAAAATCTCACACAAAATCACGTTTTTTGACTGGAAGAGTCGAGCTGAGTGGTTCCTAGGAGGACACGCTTGTGAGACAAAAGTTGCACAACTTGTACCGACGCGTCTGTCGCTGCCTGATATAGCTTTGTATTAGCTTCCGTTCGAAAGCAATTTGACGGTTTTCCTTCCTGCAGTATGGAACAGGGAGGGCGGGAGGAGGTGCAATACCCCACCGTCGGATAGTACTTGGCGAGAGCTTTCCATCGATGCCCCGCACGCACGCCCTTATATAAGCTCGCGTTCGAAAGCTATGCTCATGTAAAGGTGGCCTATCAAAATTTGTGTTCGTGGATCGGCGTCGGCAGTGGAAAACATCCCCACTATGTACGTTTGAAGTTGATGCTATCCGGCGAGAAAGAGTGGAAAATTGCAATCATTGCAAACTCGAAAATTAACTCGTTTTATATAGGCATTTGTACATTTCAATTTATTCCAATGCTATACGTGTATTTTTACATGGCCTCAATCTTACACTAAAATACAATAAATACATATTTGTTTCCCTTCAACCCCCATAGCATCAAATGTACGTGTAGCTTCGTTGAGCAAACGCTTGGTGTCCCACTGACCGTCCTCTTTGGTTAGGCCGCTGGTGAGTCTGACAACACCAGAGGCCAACATCCAGTGGCGCCACGAGGAGGCAGAGGATCGGATTTGGCCACCGTCCCAGCATTGGGCTGTTCCTTCACGGCGCCTTATACTGGGGTGACTTACACGTCACTTTACGAAAGCTGGAACGAGAAGAGAGAGAGAGAGAGAAGAAAAGAAATTAGGTGCTGGTTTAGCAGCCAAACCGGTTCCAATCGAAATGCAAATCGTGCTGCATGGAATGTTGGCGCAGCAGATTCCGGAACATCCGCTTCAGCTCGTAATAGTCCGGCGCGTCGCAGAATTCCATCTGCAACGCGTACTCGGTCAACCGCTGAAACTCAGCCGGCAGTCCTCTACACAGCTCGCTGGGCGTAATGCACAACTTCAGAAGCAGTGCCTCGTCCGGATCAAATCGCTCCTCGGTACCATACCACGGTAGGCCACCGCGGAGCAAAAACACCAGCATGTAGGCGAGTGACAAAATGTCATCTCGCCTGCTCGGTGTATACTCCAGATGAGCGAACACTGGTGCAAACTCGATCGTTCCGGCGAACGGGAAAAACGCATCCTGCGCTATGTGTTCCCCCGTGCGTGGGTGCCGATACGGCTCGGCAAGACCGAAGTCGATCATGTGCAGCGTCTTGCGGGTCGTTCCGCGACCCAGCAGGACATTGTCCGGCTTCAGGTCGCGGTGAACGTACCCCAGCTCGTGGAATGTTTCCAGCCTGTCGAGCAGTTCGCAGCGCTAGCTGCGAAACCGTCTTCAGACCGAAGCGTCCTCCGCACAAGTTCAGTAAGTCCTGCAGGGATGGCCCCAGGCGCTCCAAAACCAGCACGTCGCGTTTGCGATACGTACCGGTCGTCGATGAGTCTGGGCCATCCACGGGCCTTCGGCAGCCGCGCATAGATCCGGCGCTCCGTGGCGAGCAGGAGCCGGTCCACCTCTTTGCTGGCCATTTTCATCACCACCGGCTGCTTGGAGCGGGCATGGCTGCCCACCAACACCGTGCCGCAGCCACCAGCATCGAATTCGCCTTCAATCCGATAGGTGGAGAGATTCACCACCATCAAGGACTCCGGCGAACTAGAATTGGGCGCACGTCCTTCTCTAATCGACATGTTCGATTCTCTTTGGCCACCTGCGAAATGTAACTGGAAGCAACAGCAGAATCAATTTTTCGCAAAAAACACTCGAAAAAACCGTTAAAAGTGAGAGCGAGCGAAAACACGTCACCTTGCGTTTACTCGTAGTGAGGATATAACCTGATGCATAAGTGTGGTTTACATATATAGCCTTTGGTTGGGTGATGTTCACATGTGTACTACGATCGAAACAGCAACTTGACAGATTACGCATTTTCGGCTGGTAACCATCTAGTTACCTGTGGTGTGTGGGTTTTGGAAAACGCATCCAAGTGTTGTTACATTTCCAGGTCCGATTTTGGTTCATTTCGTCGTACCGGTGTCCTGGCCTGGCGTAGCCTGTGCGAGTTCTGTGCAGATCCTGTGTCGCGTCATGTGTGCTTCTTTTATTGGGTTTTTCTTTTCTACGGTTTTTTTTTTTTTTTTGTACGGGTAAAAGTGATGGTTTTCTGGGACAGTGGCGCTCAGCCGCCACCGTGCGTCTCCATGAGAATGCGTCAAAGTGGTGGACGCTTTTATCTCCGAAACAGGATCAACATCAAAGCATCAACCGGCGGCAGAATTTAAAAAAGAACTTATTACCCAGGCTGGATGGACGCAAGCCTTTAAAGTATGAATGCAAAAGTATTGAAAACCTCGCCCGGATTGGAACATAGAGAACTAAAAAAAAACATGAAATTTTTTTGTGAACATTAACATTTAATCGCGTAGCGAAAACGTTTCCTTTTTTTTTGCAGGGAGAGTCTTCCAAACACGCGGATGTGTGCCTTTGATGGAAACGGTTTATTGCGCGGATTCTAATTACACCTCGTAAAATGGTACCCGTTTTTCGGTCGCGATGTCGAGATGCCGCCGAGATGAAGCGTGCGAATTTGCGAATTGCGATGGCGAGAAATCACCCGATCGCGCACGAATCGCGCAGCTCATTCGCCTCCTCGAACACGAACCAATGTCCCAATGTCCAGCGTCATCTATCGGCGAGATTTAGTACTATTCAGAACCGCTGCATCTTTTACTGTCAACCGAAGCTCTACGCAAGGTGGATGCAATCCGAGATCAGGTGAGGACAGATAGAGACGAAGACTAAGAAATCATTAATTTATTTGCTATTTTCACCTTTATTCCGCATCATCTACGAGACACATGGACACGCGAGGACAATTGCAGTAAGTGTTGCCTGATTTTGTATCTCTGATGTTTGTTCAATAAAATGAATAAATACAAAAATGCACTTGCCTATAAGCAAGAAAGAAAGTTTTCTGTTTGCTATACTTTTTGAAACCAACGGTGTGTAGCGGGTTTAAAATGACACCAAAGTCCCCCCAACTATGGCGACCCACCCAAGGTGGATTTAAAAATATCAGGTGGTGGACTCTAGTGCATTTTGACAATTCGTCACTTGACGTAAGGTCCCCAGGATTCTAGCTTTGTTTACATTAATTAAATTTGTTCATATAATTTATCTACCCCATTTTTTCGAATAAATATTCTTTAAAAATATATTTTGGACTTTGTGAGTTCTTATTTAACATTGAAACATACATTAAAGTGTGTTATTTTGTGTTATTCTGTGAATTTATTCTAGAATTCTTTGTGTTTTCGACATTTTTGATGATAAAAATTAAGAAATCATTATTTTTTTTTTCAATTTTTACATTAATTCCTCATTATCTACGAGCCGCATGGCCGCAATTTACTTGAGATTAGAACTCATGCTAGCATGATTTTAAATTTCGTGCATAAACAAATCATCAATCTTTTGTTAATATATTACGTTTTTTCGATAAAATCAATAGACACACTAAAATGCACATAATAACAAAGAAATCTGTTATATTTGCTAAGCTTTGTGTGCGGAAACCAATGGTCAACGGTTCTAAAATGACGTAAAGTCCCTCAACTATGGCGACCCCCCCAAAGGCCCTAATCCACCACCTGATATTTTTAATCCACCTTGGACCCACCACCGGGTAAAGGGCCTTTTCCAGCACCTGATATTTTGAATCCACCTTGGCAACGCACCCCATCCCGTGCTACAACGGGTTCAACAACTGTCATCGTTTTTTCCCGATTTACACTTTACACTTTCCGTGCTCAGATGCGCTTTCCGTGCGCGGCCGTGTAGCGGTGGAGTAATTGCGCCGATGGGTGTTGTGGATCGTACGTACTGCTGCTGCCGCTGAATTGTCGTAAGGATGGGCTGCTACCGGTGGCATTCGGCCGTCATAGCAGCTGCTCATAGACACCGCTGTGCTGCTGCAGGATGCCCTGGTCCTGGTACGTCGACGTTGCCTTTCCCGCTGCTTGTGTGTTTGGTGGTGCATACTATCTCACCACCCGGTATCGTCACTCGCCTGATGGTGTTTCCCTTTTGTGTCCCGTAAACAGCCCATCCCAACATCGCCCTCACCGCAATCGATCACCCAGATTGCGGCTCCAGCGGTGGAAGTAGTAGGAGCACATTCTCCAAGCCGATTGGGATTTTCCAAGCCTGGTTCTCGGTGTACCATCCTTCTGATGTTCCGCTGGCCGATCCTGTAAGTAATCATTCGAACTTGTCAGTGTGGGATAATGAATATTTTGTTGTGGCAAACTTAGCTGTTGAAACCGTCGCCGTGAACGACCGCTCTCCCCCCGCGTGCGGCAATCTCCAGGCTCCAGGTCAAACGTGAAGCTGAAACGTCTCCTTGCGTTTCACGTTGGCCGTCCACTGCAACTCAAGTGGGGGGCCCGGCTGGCCCTACAATCTGATACTCGCTGCTAGGGTAACTTCAGCGTCAATGATGATCCTTCATCCAGAAATTGCGTGCGTGTCTCGCACTCGCTTGTTCAACGCTTGCACAACCCGGTACACGACACAGGAGAATCTCGATCGACAAGGCTTTGTTACGTGGTTTGCGGCACAGCTTCATCTGCGTTACAGTCTCAACACGTTCCATGGAGACATGCGCTTCGCATCATTCTCTTAGCGTATGATCCGTGTTCGATCCAACGAAGGTAGGGAGTTTCAATTTGCGATGGCGAGAAACCCGATCGCGCACAAATCGCGCAACTCATTCGCCTCCTCGAACACGAACCATCTGAATTTAGCATCATCTATCGGCTCTGTTTTGCATTTCCCAATCAACTCTGGGGCTGTTTTGGACCCATAACCTTTCTCCATTTCGTGATTGTTCTGCAGTTTGTGGCAACCGTTCTTCCTTCCGTCAGTTCCGTGAATGCCTGTTTGGCACTTTCAATGAAGGCTTCTGTAATCCAATCTGTGATGATATGTAAGAAATAAAGCTGCTCGCTTTTGCAGAACAGTGATGGAATAGGACTGGACTATAAAGGCCCCGATAGAATGCCTCAGAGCAGTACGGTAAAGAGGAGCCAGAGACTTTCGAAGACACTATTTCTATTCGATACAATATTTTTGGAACAACCCAAGCTTTAAGGTTGTTTGGTGTGAAATATTTTACATTTCCCTGATATCCCGTTTTAGTTGTCCATTTTTGTAGGCCATTGATTCCGGACTGAAGTTCTTTCCTCTACATTCGGTTGCAGATTTGGACATCGCTACTAAACCGGGGTAAGAATGCTTCAGACAAACGGCGAGTAGCAGCAATGAATTATCTCGATTATCTAAGCGTCGAAGGAGAAACGTTCTCTTTCGCTACACGCATCCAAATCCCGATGTAAATTGAAGTGTTCGATGGCTTTTTCCATCACGAATCACATACCAAAATTCGGTTAATTTTCCGGAGGCCGTTTTCAAATGACAGCCCGTGGCGCGTTCTGCAGAAGGACTTTGACTCCGATTTTGAGTAACGAGTGTTGGTCGTACCTACGCAAATGGTCGTACCAAATTTGGTCTACTAGCCGCGCCCTATCCAACGAGGGATAGCAATGGATCCGGGAAGGGGGGAAAAACATTCCCACACCTGTGTGT
Source organism: Anopheles coluzzii (assembly GCF_943734685.1). Taxonomy (NCBI): domain Eukaryota; kingdom Metazoa; phylum Arthropoda; class Insecta; order Diptera; family Culicidae; genus Anopheles; species Anopheles coluzzii. Next base: position 61,976,622 of record NC_064671.1, on the reverse strand, counting down.
AAAACGGTGAAAATTTCACACAAAATCACGTTTTTTGACTGGAAGAGTTGACCTGAGTGGTTCCTAGGAGGACACGCTTGTGAGACAAAAGTTGCACAACTTGTACCGACGCGTCTGTCGCTGCCTGATATAGCTTTGTATTAGCTTCCGTTCGAAATCAATTTGACGTTTTTCCTTCCTGCAGTATGGAACAGGGAGGGCGGGAGGAGGTGCAATACCCCACCGTCGGATAGTACTTGGCGAGAGCTTTCCATCGATGCCCCGCACGCACGCCCTTATATAAGCTCGCGTTCGAAAGCTATGCTCATGTACAGGTGCCTATCAAATTTTGTGTTCGTGGATCGGCGTCGGCAGTGGAAAACATCCCCACAATGTACGTTTGAAGTTGATGCTGTCCGGCGAGAAAGAGTGGAAAATCGCAATCATTGCAAACTCGAAAATTAACTCGTTTTATATAGGCATTTGTACATTTCAATTTATTCCAATGCTATACGTGTATTTTTACATGGCCTCAACTCTTACACTAAAATACAATAAATACATATTTATTTCCCTTCAACCCCCATAGCATCAAATGTACGTGTAGCTTCGTTGAGCAAACGCTTGGTGTCCCACTGACCGTCCTCTTTTGGTTAGGCCGCTGGTGAGTCTGACAACACCAGAGGCCAACATCCAGTGGCGCCACGAGGAGGCAGAGGATCGGATTTGGCCACCGTCCCAGCATCGGGCTGTTCCTTCACGGCGCCTTATACTGGGGTGACTTACACGTCACTTTACGAAAGCTGGAACGAAGAGAGAGAGAGAGAGAGAGAGAAGAAAAGAAATTAGGTGCTGGTTTAGCAGCCAAACCGGTTCCAATCGAAATGCAAATCGTGCTGCATGGAATGTTGGCGCAGCAGATTCCGGAACATCCGCTTCAGCTCGGTATAGTCCGGCGCGTCGCAGAATTCCATCTGCAACGCGTACTCGGTCAACCGCTGAAACTCAGCCGGCAGTCCTCTACACAGCTCGCTGGGCGTAATGCACAACTTCAGAAGCAGTGCCTCGTCCGGATCAAATCGCTCCTCGGTACCATACCACGGTAGGCCACCGCGGAGCAAAAACACCAGCATGTAGGCGAGCGACAAAATGTCATCTCGCCTGCTCGGTGTATACTCCAGATGAGCGAACACTGGTGCAAACTCGGCGTTCCGGCGAACGGGGAAGAAACGCATCCTGCGCTATGTGTTCCCCCGTGCGTGGGTGCCGATACGGCTCGGCAAGACCGAAGTCAATCATGTGCAGCGTCTTGCGGGTCGTTCCGCGACCCAGCAGGACATTGTCCGGCTTCAGGTCGCGGTGAACGTACCCCAGCTCGTGGAATGTTTCCAGCCTGTCGAGCAGTTGTTCAGCGCTAGCTGCGAAACCGTCTTCAGACCGAAGCGTCCTCCGCACAAGTTCAGTAAGTCCTGCAGGGATGGCCCCAGGCGCTCCAAAACCAGCACGTCGCGTTTGCGATACGTACCGGCGTCGATGAGTCTGGGCCATCCACGGGCCTTCGGCAGCCGCGCATAGATCCGGCGCTCCGTGGCGAGCAGGAGCCGGTCCACCTCTTTGCTGGCCATTTTCATCACCACCGGCTGCTTGGAGCGGGCATGGCTGCCCACCAACACCGTGCCGCAGCCACCAGCATCGAATTCGCCTTCAATCCGATAGGTGGAGAGATTCACCACCATCAAGGACTCCGGCGAACTAGAATTGGGCGCACGTCCTTCTCTAATCGACATGTTCGATTCTCTTTGGCCACCTGCGAAATGTAACTGGAAGCAACAGCAGAATCAATTTTTCGCAAAAACACTCGAAAAAAACCGTTAAAAGTGAGAGCGAGCGAAAACACGTCACCTTGCGTTTACTCGTAGTGAGGATATAACCTGATGCATAAGTGTGGTTTACATATATAGCCTTTGGTTGGGTGATGTTCACATGTGTACTACGATCGAAACAGCAACTTGACAGATTACGCATTTTCGGCTGGTAACCATCTAGTTACCTGTGGTGTGTGGGTTTTGGAAAACGCATCCAAGTGTTGTTACATTTCCAGGTCCGATTTTGGTTCATTTCGTCGTACCGGTGTCCTGGCCTGGCGTAGCCTGTGCGAGTTCTGTGCAGATCCTGTGTCGCGTCATGTGTGCTTCTTTTATTGGGTTTTTCTTTTCTACGGTTTTTTTTTTTTTTTTTGTACGGGTAAAAGTGATGGTTTTCTGGGACAGTGGCGCTCAGCCGCCACCGTGCGTCTCCATGAGAATGCGTCAAAGTGGTGGACGCTTTTATTCTCCGAAACAGGATCAACATCAAAGCATCAACCGGCGGCAGAATTTAAAAAAGAACTTATTACCCAGGCTGGATGGACGCAAGCCTTTAAAGTATGAATGCAAAAGTATTGAAAACCTCGCCCGGATTGGAACATAGAGAACTAAAAAAAAACATGAAATTTGTTTGTGAACATTCACATTTAATCGCGTAGCGAAAACGTTTACTTTTTTTTTTTGCAGGGAGAGTCTTCCAAACACGCGGATGTGTGCCTTTGATGGAAACGGTTTATTGCGCGGATTCTAATTACACCTCGTAAAATGGTACCCGTTTTTCGGTCGCGATGTCGAGATGCCGCCGAGATGAAGCGTGCGAATTTGCGAATTGCGATGGCGAGAAATCACCCGATCGCGCACGAATCGCGCAGCTCATTCGCCTCCTCGAACACGAACCAATGTCCCAATGTCCAGCGTCATCCATCGGCGAGATTTAGTACTATTCAGAACCGCTGCATCTTTTGCTGTCAACCGAAGCTCTACGCAAGGTGGATGCAATCCGAGATCAGGTGAGGACAGATAGAGACGAAGACTAAGAAATCATGAATTTATTTGCTATTTTCACCTTTATTCCGCATCATCTACGAGACACACATGGACACACGAGGACAATTGCAGTAAGTATTGCCTGATTTTGTATCTCTGATGTTTGTTCAATAAAATGAATAAATACAAAAATGCACTTGCCTATAAGCAAGAAAGAAAATGTTTTCTGTTTGCTATACTTTTTGAAACCAACGGTGTGTAGCGGGTTTAAAATGACACCAAAGTCCCCCCAACTATGGCGACCCACCCAAGGTGGATTTAAAAATATCAGGTGGTGGACTCTAGTGCATTTTGACAATTCGTCACTTGACGTAAGGTCCCCAGGATTCTAGCTTTGTTTACATTAATTAAATTTGTGCATATAATTTATCTACCCCATTTTTTCGAATAAATATTCTTTAAAAATATATTTTGGACTTTGTGAGTTCTTATTTAACATTGAAACATACATTAAAGTGTGTTATTTTGTGTTATTCTGTGAATTTATTCTAGAATTCTTTGTGTGTTCGACATTTTTGATGATAAAAATTAAGAAATCATTATTTTTTTTTTTCGATTTTTACATTAATTGCTCATTATCTACGAGCCGCATGGCCGCAATTTACTTGAGATTAGAACTCATGCTAGCATGATTTGAAATTTCGTGCATAAACAAATGATCAAATCTTTTGTTAATATATTACGTTTTTTTCGATAAAATCAATAGACACGCACTAAAATGCACATCATAACAAATCGAAATCTGTTATATTTGCTAAGCTTTGTGTGCGGAAACCAATGGTCAACGGTTCTAAAATGACGTAAAGTCCCTCAACTATGGCGACCTCCCCAAAGGCCCTAATCCACCACCACCTGATATGTTGAATCCACCTTGGCAACGCACCCCATCCCGTGCTAGAACGGGACAAGTTCAACAACAACTGTCATCGTTTTTTCCCGATTCACTTTACACTTTCCGTGGTCAGATGCGCTTTCCGTGGTCAGATGCGCTTTCCGTGCTCAGATGCGCTTTCCGTGCGCGGCCGTGTAGCGGTGGAGTAATTGCGCGATGGGTGTTGTGGATCGTACGTACTGCTGCTGCCGCTGGAATTGTCGTAAGGATGGCTGCTACCGGTGGCATTCGGCCGTCCTAGCAGCTGCTCATAGACACCGCTGTGCTGCTGCAGGATGCCCTGGTCCTGGTACGTCGACGCTGCCTTTCCCGCTGCTTGTGTGTTTGGTGGTGCATACTATCTCACCACCCGGTATCGTCACTCGCCTGATGGTGTTTCCCTTTTGTGTCCCGTAAACAGCCCATCCCAACATCGTCCTCACCGCAATCGGTCACCCAGATTGAGGCTCCAGCGGTGGAAGTAGTAGGAGCACATTCTCCAAGCCGATTGGGATTTTCCAAGCCTGGTTCTCGGTGTACCATCCTCCTGATGTTCCGCTGGCCGATCCTGTAAGTAATCATTCGAACTTGTCAGTGTGGGATAATGAATATTTTGTTGTGGCAAACTTAGCTGTTGAAACCGTCGCCTCCTCCTCCTCGAACACGAACCATCTGAATTTAGCATCATCTATCGGTTCTGTTTTGCATTTCCCAATCAACTCTGGGGCTGTTTTGGACCCATAACCTTTCTCCATTTCGTGATTGTTCTGCAGTTTGTGGCAACCGTTCTTCCTTCCGTCAGCACCGTGAATGCCTGTTTGGCACTTTCAATGAAGGCTTCTGTAATCCAATCTGTGTGTGATGATATGTGAGAAAGAAAGCTGCCCGCTTTTGCAGAACAGTGATGGAATAGGACTGGACTATAAAGGCCCCGATAGAATGCCTCAGAGCAGTACGGTAAAGAGGAGCCAGAGACTTTCGGAGACATTATTTCTATTCGATAAAATATTTTTGGAACTACCCAAGCTTTAAGGTTGTTTGGTGTGAACAATTTTACATTTCCCTGATATTTCGTTTTAGTTGTCCATTTTTGTAGGCCATTGATTCCGGAATGAAGTTCTTTCCTCTACATTCGGTTGCAGATTTGGACATCGCTACTAAACCGGGGTAAGAATGCTTCAGACAAATGGCGAGTAGCAGCAAATGAATTATCTCGATTATCTAAGCGTCGAAGGAGAAACGTTCTCTTTCGCTACACGCATCCAAATCTCGATGTAAATTGAAGTGTTCGATGGCTTTTTCCATCACGAATCACATGTGAAACCGAATCACAAAAATTCGGTTCATTTTCCGGAGGCCGTTTTCAAATGACAGCCCGTGGCGCGTTCTGCAGAAGGACTTTGACTCCGATTTTGAGTAACGAGTGTTGATCGTACCTACGCAAATGGTCGTACCAAATTTGGTCTACTAGCCGCGCCCTATCCAACGAGGGATAACAATGGATCCGGGAAGGGGGGAAAAACATTCCCACACCTGTGTGTAAAACGGTGAAAATTTCACACAAAATCACGTTTTTTGACTGGAAGAGTCGAGCTGAGTGGTTCCTAGGAGGACACGCTTGTGAGACAAAAGTTGCACAACTTGTACCGACGCGTCTGTCGCTGCCTGATATAGCTTTGTATTAGCTTCCGTTCGAAAGCAATTTGACGGTTTTCCTTCCTGCAGTATGGAACAGGGAGGGCGGGAGGAGGTGCAATACCCACCGTCGGATAGTACTTGGCGAGAGCTTTCCATCGATGCCCCGCACGCACGCCCTTATATAAGCTCGCGTTCGAAAGCTATGCTCATGTAAAGGTGGCCTATCAAAATTTGTGTTCGTGGATCGGCGTCGGCAGTGGAAAACATCCCCACTATGTACGTTTGAAGTTGATGCTATCCGGCGAGAAAGAGTGGAAAATTGCAATCATTGCAAACTCGAAAATTAACTCGTTTTATATAGGCATTTGTACATTTCAATTTATTCCAATGCTATACGTGTATTTTTACATGGCCTCAATCTTACACTAAAATACAATAAATACATATTTGTTTCCCTTCAACCCCCATAGCATCAAATGTACGTGTAGCTTCGTTGAGCAAACGCTTGGTGTCCCACTGACCGTCCTCTTTGGTTAGGCCGCTGGTGAGTCTGACAACACCAGAGGCCAACATCCAGTGGCGCCACGAGGAGGCAGAGGATCGGATTTGGCCACCGTCCCAGCATTGGGCTGTTCCTTCACGGCGCCTTATACTGGGGTGACTTACACGTCACTTTACGAAAGCTGGAACGAGAAGAGAGAGAGAGAGAGAAGAAAAGAAATTAGGTGCTGGTTTAGCAGCCAAACCGGTTCCAATCGAAATGCAAATCGTGCTGCATGGAATGTTGGCGCAGCAGATTCCGGAACATCCGCTTCAGCTCGGTATAGTCCGGCGCGTCGCAGAATTCCATCTGCAACGCGTACTCGGTCAACCGCTGAAACTCAGCCGGCAGTCCTCTACACAGCTCGCTGGGCGTAATGCACAACTTCAGAAGCAGTGCCTCGTCCGGATCAAATCGCTCCTCGGTACCATACCACGGTAGGCCACCGCGGAGCAAAAACACCAGCATGTAGGCGAGCGACAAAATGTCATCTCGCCTGCTCGGTGTATACTCCAGATGAGCGAACACTGGTGCAAACTCGATCGTTCCGGCGAACGGGAAAAAACGCATCCTGCGCTATGTGTTCCCCCGTGCGTGGGTGCCGATACGGCTCGGCAAGACCGAAGTCAATCATGTGCAGCGTCTTGCGGGTCGTTCCGCGACCCAGCAGGACATTGTCCGGCTTCAGGTCGCGGTGAACGTACCCCAGCTCGTGGAATGTTTCCAGCCTGTCGAGCAGTTGCAGCGCTAGCTGCGAAACCGTCTTCAGACCGAAGCGTCCTCCGCACAAGTTCAGTAAGTCCTGCAGGGATGGCCCCAGGCGCTCCAAAACCCAGCACGTCGCGTTTGCGATACGTACCGGCGTCGATGAGTCTGGGCCATCCACGGGCCTTCGGCAGCCGCGCATAGATCCGGCGCTCCGTGGCGAGCAGGAGCCGGTCCACCTCTTTGCTGGCCATTTTCATCACCACCGGCTGCTTGGAGCGGGCATGGCTGCCCACCAACACCGTGCCGCAGCCACCAGCATCGAATTCGCCTTCAATCCGATAGGTGGAGAGATTCACCACCATCAAGGACTCCGGCGAACTAGAATTGGGCGCACGTCCTTCTCTAATCGACATGTTCGATTCTCTTTGGCCACCTGCGAAATGTAACTGGAAGCAACAGCAGAATCAATTTTTCGCAAAAACACTCGAAAAAAACCGTTAAAAGTGAGAGCGAGCGAAAACACGTCACCTTGCGTTTACTCGTAGTGAGGATATAACCTGATGCATAAGTGTGGTTTACATATATAGCCTTTGGTTGGGTGATGTTCACATGTGTACTACGATCGAAACAGCAACTTGACAGATTACGCATTTTCGGCTGGTAACCATCTAGTTACCTGTGGTGTGTGGGTTTTGGTAAACGCATCCAAGTGTTGTTACATTTCCAGGTCCGATTTTGGTTCATTTCGTCGTACCGGTGTCCTGGCCTGGCGTAGCCTGTGCGAGTTCTGTGCAGATCCTGTGTCGCGTCCTGTGTGCTTCTTTATTGGGTTTTTCTTTTCTACGGTTTTTTTTTTTTTTTTTTGTACGGGTAAAAGTGATGGTTTTCTGGGACAGTGGCGCTCAGCCGCCACCGTGCGTCTCCATGAGAAATGCGTCAAAGTGGTGGACGCTTTTATCTCCGAAACAGGATCAACATCAAAGCATCAACCGGCGGCAGAATTTAAAAAAGAACTTATTACCCAGGCTGGATGGACGCAAGCCTTTAAAGTATGAATGCAAAAGTATTGAAAACCTCGCCCGGATTGGAACATAGAGAACTAAAAAAAAACATGAAATTTTTTTTGTGAACATTAACATTTAATCGCGTAGCGAAAACGTTTCCTTTTTTTTTGCAGGGAGAGTCTTCCAAACACGCGGATGTGTGCCTTTGATGGAAACGGTTTATTGCGCGGATTCTAATTACACCTCGTAAAATGGTACCCGTTTTTCGGTCGCGATGTCGAGATGCCGCCGAGATGAAGCGTGCGAATTTGCGAATTGCGATGGCGAGAAATCACCCGATCGCGCACGAATCGCGCAGCTCATTCGCCTCCTCGAACACGAACCAATGTCCCAATGTCCAGCGTCATCTATCGGCGAGATTTAGTACTATTCAGAACCGCTGCATCTTTTACTGTCAACCGAAGCTCTACGCAAGGTGGATGCAATCCGAGATCAGGTGAGGACAGGATAGAGACGAAGACTAAGAAATCATTAATTTATTTGCTATTTTCACCTTTATTCCGCATCATCTACGAGACACATGGACACGCGAGGACAATTGCAGTAAGTGTTGCCTGATTTTGTATCTCTGATGTTTGTTCAATAAATGAATAAATACAAAAATGCACTTGCCTATAAGCAAGAAAGAAAGTTTTCTGTTTGCTATACTTTTTGAAACCAACGGTGTGTAGCGGGTTTAAAATGACACCAAAGTCCCCCCAACTATGGCGACCCACCCAAGGTGGATTTAAAAATATCAGGTGGTGGACTCTAGTGCATTTTGACAATTCGTCACTTGCCGTAAGGTCCCCAGGATTCAAACTTTGTTTACATTAATTAAATTTGTTCATATAATTTATCTACCCCATTTTTTCGAATAAATATTCTTTAAAAATATATTTTGGACTTTGTGAGTTCTTATTTAACATTGAAACATACATTAAAGTGTGTTATTTTGTGTTATTCTGTGAATTTATTCTAGAATTCTTTGTGTTTTCGACATTTTTGATGATAAAAATTAAGAAATCATTATTTTTTTTTTCAATTTTTACATTAATTCCTCATTATCTACGAGCCGCATGGCCGCAATTTACTTGAGATTAGAACTCATGCTAGCATGATTTTAAATTTCGTGCATAACAAATCATCAAATCTTTTGTTAATATATTACGTTTTTTCGATAAAATCAATAGACACACTAAAATGCACATAATAACAAAGAAATCTGTTATATTTGCTAAGCTTTGTGTGCGGAAACCAATGGTCAACGGTTCTAAAATGACGTAAAGTCCCTCAACTATGGCGACCCCCCAAAGGCCCTAATCCACCACCTGATATTTTAATCCACCTTGGACCCACCACCGGGTAAAGGGCCTTTTCCAGCACCTGATATTTTGAATCCACCTTGGCAACGCACCCCATCCCGTGCTACAACGGGTTCAACAACTGTCATCGTTTTTTCCCGATTTACACTTTACACTTTCCGTGCTCAGATGCGCTTTCCGTGCTCAGATGCGCTTTCCGTGCGCGGCCGTGTAGCGGTGGAGTAATTGCGCGATGGGTGTTGTGGATCGTACGTACTGCTGCTGCCGCTGGAATTGTCGTAAGGATGGCTGCTACCGGTGGCATTCGGCCGTCATAGCAGCTGCTCATAGACACCGCTGTGCTGCTGCAGGATGCCCTGGTCCTGGTACGTCGACGTTGCCTTTCCCGCTGCTTGTGTGTTTGGTGGTGCATACTATCTCACCACCCGGTATCGTCACTCGCCTGATGGTGTTTCCCTTTTGTGTCCCGTAAACAGCCCATCCCAACATCGCCCTCACCGCAATCGATCACCCAGATTGCGGCTCCAGCGGTGGAAGTAGTAGGAGCACATTCTCCAAGCCGATTGGGATTTTCCAAGCCTGGTTCTCGGTGTACCATCCTTCTGATGTTCCGCTGGCCGATCCTGTAAGTAATCATTCGAACTTGTCAGTGTGGGATAATGAATATTTTGTTGTGGCAAACTTAGCTGTTGAAACCGTCGCCGTGAACGACCGCTCTCCCCCGCGTGCGGCAATCTCCAGGCTCCAGGTCAAACGTGAAGCTGAAACGTCTCCTTGCGTTTCACGTTGGCCGTCCACTGCAACTCAAGTGGGGGCCCGGCTGGCCCTACAATCTGATACTCGCTGCTAGGGTAACTTCAGCGTCAATGATGATCCTTCATCC